>NC_060125.1:264607238-264910269 GCF_021461395.2 Schistocerca americana | reverse complement strand
GTCATGATAGAATTTCCCCTACTTGCAGACAATAATAATAAGTTAATGAGGTCTACGTTCTTACAACAATAGAGTTTTGCTCTTTGTTCCAGACACGTTTCACCATAGTTTACATCTTCAGTTTTCCCTTTTATTTATTCTCGCTCTTGTACACCTCCATAGCTGAGTGGTTAATGCGGCTGACTGCCATGCCGAGGACCCGGGTTCGATTACTGGTACTACCAGGGACTTTTCCCTGGTGAGAGGACTGCAATAGTGTGCACTCAGCCTCGTGATACCAGCTGAGGAGTTACAGCGATGTGCTTGCCCTCGCGCCTCTCCATACCGCATCCAATGACACCATATACAGAGGATGACATGACGGTCGGTCGGTGTCGATGCGCCCTCCAGGGCCTGTGGACGGAGATTACATGTTCCCACTTTCATTTATCATTTTGTAAGATAATGTAAGCAAGACTACAGAAAAATCAAGAGATGTTCATACAATTTGTCGACCTGGAGGAAGCATTCAACACTGGTTCAAATCTACATCTACATCTGCATCTACATCCATACTCCACAAGCCACCTGACGATGTGTGGCGGAGGGTACCCTGAGTACCTCTATCGGTTCTCCCTTCTATTCCAGTCTCGTATTGTTCGTGGAAAGAAGGATTGTCGGTATGCTTCTGTGTGGGCTCTAATCTCTTTGATTTTATCCTCATGGTCTCTTCGCGAGATATACGTAGGAGGGAGCAATATACTGCTTGACTCTTAGGTGAAGGTATGTTCTCGAAATTTTAACAAAAGCCCGTACCGAGCTACTGGGCGTCTCTCCTGCAGAGTCTTCCACTGGAGTTTATCTGTCATCTCCGTAACGCTTTCGTGATTACTAAATGATCATGTAACGAAGCGCGCTGCTCTCCGTTGGATCTTCTCTATCCCCTCTATCAACCCTATGTGGCACGGATCCCACACTGCTGAGCAGTATTCAAGCAGTGGGCGAACAAGCGTACTGTAACCTACTTCCTTTGTTTTCGGATTGCATTTCCTTAGGATTCTTCCAGTGAATCTCAGTCTGGAATCTGCTTTACCGACGATCAACTTTATATGATCATTCCATTTTAAATCACTCCTAATGCGTACTCCCAGATAATTTATGGAATTAACTGCTTCCAGTTGCTGACCTGCTATTTTGTAGCTCTCCTGGCGTCGGTATTGTGCAGTTAGTGTCCTGTCACCACAGGCCATGACGCCGACAGAAAGTCATAGAATAAACATATTTCGTTTCTCCTATATTAGAAGAAGAGAACCAAGCAATAGCATAATATCATTATCCCACACAAGACTATTTTTGTAAATCCACAGAAATAATCCTTTTTTTAAAGAATGATCTACGGGCAGTCTTAACTTTTACACCTTCCGTCCAAAAAGTATCGAGTCTCATTCCAATCCTGGCGTACAACCAAGGTCAACGCAATAACTGCGGCGGCAGCTTGAAGTACTCGTAAAAAATGGTTCAAATGGCTCTGAGCACTATGGGACTTAACATCTGTGGTCATCAGTCCCCTAGAACTTAGAGCTACTTAAACCGAACTAACCTAAGGACATCACGCACATCCATGCCCGAGGCAGGATTCGAACCTGCGACCGTAGCGGTCACGCGGTTCCAGACTGAAGCGCCTAGAACCGCACGGCATTCAACACTGGAAAATGGCGCAAGATGTTTGAAACTCAGAGAAAGGCGAAGTACTGATAATAGTTAATATTCAAAAGAACCAAGAGGGAACAATAAGAACGAGAGACTAAGAACGAAGTACTCCTGTTAAACAGGATGTAAAACAGGGACGCAGTCTTCCGTCAATACTGTTTAATCTGTAAACTGAATAAGGAATTATGGAAATAAAAGAATGGTTCAGAATTGCCATAAAAATTCAGGATGAAAAGACATCAGTGCTGAAATTCGCTCATGGTAGTGCTGTCCTCATTGAAAGGGAGGAAGAGTTTCAGGATGTGTTGAATAGAACGAAGGGTCTAATGAGTACAGAATATGGACTCAGAGTAAACGGAAGAACGACGAAAGGAATGAAGTGTAGAAGAAAACATCAGAATTCGGGATTACGAAGCAGGCGAAATCAAGGCACTCTACTTCCTTGGAAGGAGGCCAAATAAAACATGGTGGACAAAGAAAGAAGAACGTAAAAAGCAGACCAGCACAGACAAAGATGGCATTCCTGGCCAAGAGAAGTTTTCTAGTGTCGAATATAGGCCTTAAATTGAGATAGAGTCCGCAGCTCATGGTCGTGCGGTAGCGTTCTCGCTTCCCACGCCCGGGTTCCTGGGTTCGATTCCCGGCGGGGTCAGGAATTTTCTCTGCCTCGACTGGGTGTTGTGTGCTGTCCTTAGGCTAGTTAGGTTTAAGTAGTTCTTAAAGTTCTAGGGGACTGATGACCGTAGATGTTAAGTCCCATAGTGCTCAGAGCCATTTTTGAATTGAGATAGAAATTTCTAAGATGCATTTCGAAGTACGGCATTATATGGGAAAAGCGAAATAGAAGATATTCGATGCGTTTGAGACGTGGTGCTGTAGAAAGGTGTAGAAGACTAGGTAGACTGATAAGGAATGACAAGGTTCAAATGGCTCTGAGCACTAAGGGACTTAACAGCTATGGTCATCAGTCCCCTAGAACTTAGAACTACTTAAACCTAACTAAGGACAACACACTACACCCAGTCATCACGAGGCAGAGAAAATCCCTGGCCCCGCCGGGAATCGAACCCGGGACCCCGTGCTCGGGAAGCGAGAACGCTACCGCGAGACCACGAGCTGCGGACAATGACAAGGTTCGCCGCCGAATCGGCGAAGACATCAAAATGTGGAATGCACTGATAAGAAGAAGTGACAAGATGGTAGGAAATCTATGAAGACGTTAAGGAATAATTTCCATGGTACTAGGAGCTGTAGGGGTAAAAACTGTAAGGAAAGACATAAACAGGAATACGTCCAACAAATAATTGAGTCAGATGAAGAGGTTGGCAGAAAAGAGAAACTCGTCGCTGGCCGCATCAAATGACTTAGGTGACAAATACAGCTGTGTTTCCTGACACAAGTCTGTATGAATGAAGCATGTCGAAATTGCCGCAGACTTTTTCTAAGCCGTACATGACTAGTGGTTTTGCTGTCAAATAAGATGTTTCTAATTTTGTATTTCAAGCAACGTTTTCTCGCTCATACTCATTGTCGTATTCTTGTTGGTATTTCACTGCTGTCGCTTTCATGCACGATTCACTGTACATTTACGTTACAGATACGACTATCGTTTATAACTCTCGCGATAATACTGCTCTTGCTTAAATAGCTAGTAAAAGATCTGTTTCGCATTTTACCTGTACAGTATTTGTGATACACACAGTTGTTCTGTATAGTCCGTCATGAAGAACGGAGTTTAAAAACCAGCCCAGAAATCGGTGTTCAGCTATTCCGTTACTTCCCTACATCGTTTGAAACGAATGGCAACATGATTTTTTTTTAATACAACGCCGTCGAGATTTCCATAGATATCTTTTCTGAGCTTGTGCTCTACGGATTTCATCGTCTTCAGGAAGTAAGGGCTGATCCTTCCTTCCTCTTATAACGGAGACTCACAGTCACTAACTGTACACTACTACTACTACTACTACTACTACTAGTACTACTACTCCTGCTCTTGGATATCATTGGATATCAAACACTACTGACGAAAATTTCTTCCTGCGCCTGGAGTCGAACGGTCTACCCTTAAAAACGTTGGCAACCTCGTCTATGGAGAAGGATGCGAACACATGGGTTTCTGAAGCAAAACAATGAAATACAAACACATCAAAAATGGTTTTGCATCCCCTCGATTCCTGTACAGAAAATTGGAATAGAGATGAATATAAATATCATTTCCGCCCTTTTTATTGCTCATGAAAACCACACATGGCATGTTGTACAACCAAACAGCGAGACCTTCAGAGGTGGTGGTCTAGACTGCTGTACACACCGATACCTCTAGTACCCAGTAGCACGTCCTCTTGCATTGATGCATGCCTTTATTCATCATGCCATACTATCCACAAGCTCATCAACGGACTGTTGGTCCAGATTGTCGCGTTCCTCAACGGCGAATCGGCGTAGATCCCTCAGAGTGGTTTATGGGCCACGTCGTCCATAAAAAGCCATTTTCAATCCATCCCAGGCGTGTTCGCATAGGGTTCATGTCTGGAGAACATGCTGGGCACTCTAGTCGAGCGACGTCCTTATCCTGAAGGAAGTCATTCACAAGATGTGCACGATGGGGGCGCAAATTGTCGTCCATTAAAACGAATGCCTCGCCAATATGCTGTCAATATGGTTGCACTATCGGTAGGAGGATAACATTCACATATCGTACTCCCAGCGGCGTACGTCGGCCCCACATAATACCACCTCAAAACAGCATGTCTCCCACGATTGTCTGGTTGAAGGCATATGCGACACTCATCGGTTAAGAGAACGTGATGCCAATCCTGAGAGGACAATTCGGCATGGTGTTGGACCCATCTGTACCGCGCTTCATGGTGTCGTGGTTGACCTCGCCATGGACTTCGGGAGTGAAGTTGCGCATCATGCAGCCTATTGCACACAGTTTGAGTCGTAACGCCACGTCCTGTGGCTGCACCCAAAGCATTATTCAACATGGTGGCGTTGCTGTCAGGGTTCCTCCGAGCCATAATCCGTAGGTAGCGCTCATCCAATGCAGTAGTAGCCGTTGAGTGGCCCTTGGGTGTACGAACATCGCTTTGGTTCACTCCGAGACGCCTGGACATTTCCCTTGTTGAGAGACCTTCCTGGCACAAAGTAATAATGCGGACACGACGGAACCGCGGAACTGACCGTCTAGGTATGGTTGAACGTCAGACAGCAGGAGCCGTGCACCTCCTTCTTGGTGGAATGACAGGAGCTGATCGGCTGTTGGACCCCCTCCGTCTAATAGACCATGCTCATGCATGATTGTTTACATCTTTGGGCGGTTTTAGTGAGGTCTCTAAACAGTCAAAGGGGTTGTGTCTGTGATACAATATCCACAGTCAGCGCCTGTCTTCAGGAATTCTGGGAACCGGGGTGATGCAAAACTTTTTTTGATGTGTGTATACTGATTTATAATGCAGACATTTGGAAATTATGAATGGAACAACATGTCCCATAAATAGCCGCTACGTCTTCAGTGGCACAAGCGTACACTTCTGGTGAAATTTTCCATAACTGTTGTGAACAAATGTCTTGATATTTCGTTGATACATCATTTAATTTCGGTCTTTAGTTCTTGGGGGATCGTGGGTTGATTGGCGTACACTTGAGACTTCAGATACCCCACAGAATAAATTCAGAGGGTACTAAAAGATCGTGCCAGCCTATTCGGGTCACCAAAACACTGGGCAGCACGACCAGGACAAGACTCGTGCAGTACATTCAGTAGTTCATGAGCGGAATGGCTTATTTCACCGTCCTACAGAAACGTGCCTTCAAGAATAACGTTTTCCAATTACGGCGCAAGGAGCTGCGTCATTCTGTTATGATAACGTTCACCCTTTATCGTTACTTCCTTACATATCCCGTTATCGAAGAAAATTTGTCCACTGATTCTTTCAGAACATAGTGCGCACGAAACAGTGGCACGATGGGGCTGCTATTTTTTTCTCATTAATCTTTAAAAAATTTTCTGAACCCCAAATGCGCCATTTGTGACTGTCAAGCCATAGAGATGAAAATGTGAATCGTAGCTGAAGATGATTTTATCCACACAACAGGAATTCACTTATTATTGTTCATTGATCCATTTGTTTAAATCCCTTGACTGTGCGTGGTCTGCTGGCAGAAGTTTTTGAACCAACTGGATTTTGCAAATATGGAGATGCAAATATACACTGAGAATACAGTAGATAGTGGCTCTGAAATGTCCAGTTCCAGTGCACGGTGATGCATAGAGGTCCCTGGACTCTCAACAACACTCTGGCGAATTGCCGCAACTATTGTTTCTGAACTACCAGTACGAGCTGTTGTGGCGTGTGTAACATCAACAAGTGAATCACTATGCTCGAAATTTTTATTATTCCTTTCGTAGTGGATGGCCTAGGAAAAATGGACACACTTTACGAATCGTAGCAACCAAAACTTCAACGTCTTGGTGGTCATATTTAACAACATCGACTCGTTGCTTTATCGTGTAGAAAGCCATTTTACCAACTTCTGTCTGTCTATCTAAACTTGTCACAAATATCGACCTATCGAATCTTGACAGTCAAAATGGCACACTATTCAAATCTTGCCCTCTCACGGCGTGACAGCACGTAACGTGACAGAGCCCTATTCCCTACCTCTGAGCACAGTTTAGCGGTGCGAACAGCTGGAGTCTGGGCGACGCGCAGCCGCCCTGCACAGGGAGCCGGGAGCAATTTCTCACCGCGCCAGGCCGCCGGCAGCGTCTCGCAGTACGAAGACAAATGAAGCGCGAGAGGCGGCGCGCCTCGCCGGCCGTCCAATCCCAGCAATCTGCCGCCAGTCCGCGGGGGTGTCCCGCGCGGGAATACTGCCGCTCTTTCAAGATTATTCCGCCGCGGGCGCTGTCGGCGCCCAGATTCCAAGTGCTAAATGGTTGCCTGGCTAGCGCTCTTCCTGCCTGGAACCTGTTCATCTCGGCAGGGGAAGACGAAGTTACTGTGCCACTCGGCAGGGGAAGACGAAGTTACCGTGCCGAAATTTACCTGTTCTGTGCCACTGAAACAGCCAAGAAAGCGGCCACCATCTATTGTTGCAAACGTCATTCTCTTCAGTGCACATACTTACTAAAGGTTTCGCTTAAAATCATACAACGTAGTAAGTAGTATGAAAGTTTCTCATAGTTTCCACCCTTAAGTTGAGCAAATATCCCCTTAAAATAATAGGAGAAGTGTTTATACTTTCAAGGAAATCAGTTTCCAAATTTAGCATTTTTCGGTAAATAAAGTAGCATGAAAACAGACTCGCAAATGGAAAGAAATTTCGTAAATTAATAAACACAGGATAACTTACAGTTGCTTACATGTGGGCTGCCCATGTGGACGTGTTTGTGGTCCAACTGGTAACTTTCCATACAGGTAAAGATCCACGTTAATAGGTTATTTGTAATTGCTGTTAACAACAAATTCGAAATGGTTCGTCAGTCCACAAGTACTAGGACAAATCACAGAAAGCTCTGAGTAAGGGAAGATGTAAGGGGGAAAACCTTCCCAAAACAAAAAAGTTCCTCATTTACACGTTCACATAACAGTGTTCGGCAGACCTACATTCACTTTTTAGCTCCCAACGAAATACTGATAACAGTAATTACAAACTTTGATTTTACATTGTATGAATTGTGATGTTGTCAAAGTTGTGCAAGGGCTCTGGCTGTGACCCTTACAGTTGCAGGATGATGAGGCGTGGATATAGTGGTCACGGCCAATTGGCACTCTGTGTGATAATGAAATAGCATTAGCAAAACATACAATCATTGCTTTACGTGTTACAAATGAGTCATCTTCTCTATGGCAGCATCGAGGAGGGCTGAAGACAGTGTGCAGAATGGAACACGCTGACATGCGTGCTCAGCAATCTCTGGAGACCATTGTCTCCACTGCGATCATTCACGTAATACCGCGGTGCAATGCATTTTACTAGGGCATTCTTGTGGACATCTAAGGGGTATGTCCGAGTAAACTCTATCAGCTTTGCAAGGGATGTAGATGTTAGTGCAGATTTATGGCATACCTCTCAACTTGACGTAGGCTGTGGATACCAGTGTCTGCCTCCTGAAGCGAATCTGGGGCGCCAGCCGTTAGTGCACCTCTTGGATTCGGTGACACGTTGACAGCCCATCAAATATCATCAGTTACACCCTCAGCAAGCCACAAGTAGAAGTCTCAAAGACCTCACATCAGTGGATCAGATGTTGTCAGTTCACAGCGACGAGGTTTAGACCACACTGGCAGCAATTTCGAAGATAGCAGTCATCTGGCGAATAATGTGAAGCACGTGGTAGGATCTGCATTTAGCTGACTCACGGGGTTGCTGAATAAAGTGTGTACACCAAAGCATGAATAATTACTACTGTCCACATGAGTTTATGTCTTGCTGACAATGACTGCAGATGTCCTCTGTTTGGCTCATCAGCATTCTTGCATTCTTGCACCCTGGTGTCAAAACAGTGGCTGGTGCTTTTCCGCCATCTCAGTGGGCTGTCGATAAAAATGATCTAATCTATGTAACATAATGAACGATAAACTTTAACGGGTTACTGGTGTGACGCCTCTGATTAGCGGTAAATGTAATTACAGAGAGATGATCTTAAGAAAGAATATTTATCACAAATAGTGTATTGAAACCTTACATTTCTAGGTCACGTATAAAGATTCCATGAACTACTACATAAAGGAAAGAGGCCATGTTGTCTCTATCGTATCTCTTGTTCTTTAGATTTTGTTGCTTAACTCTTGCTTGCCTTGCGCTCGTGGCTCTATGCCAGTCGATCCATAGAGGCTTCCTTCCTGTTCCCCTATGCCAATCGATATATAGAGGCCTCCTTCCTGTTCGTCTAAGTTGAAATACCATTAAATAATAATTATCAACTTTGAATTTTAAAAATTTGTACTTTGAAAAGGAAATCTTTTCCTCCCCTCACCATCTACGTAAATGTGGCTAATGCTTTATAGGGACGGAAGCTCATGAGGTATTGTAATTTAGATCCAAAAACAGTTTTAATGTGCCAGGAAGTTTCAGTTTAAAATTGGTTTTCTTTCATTTCTCGCGCTGTACATTCAGATACAACCCGCATTTTGCAGTTATTTACGAAGTGGAGTTTTCATTTAACACAGCACGGTGGTAAGATAACACAGCACGGTGGTAAGATCTTATGGGAGTTACACTCTACTTAATCTAAGTTTAACGAACTTCCATTATTAAGTATAAGAAGAGAATTTAATAATAATAAGGGGTATTTATTCGTGCTTTCCAGTTGTTTATTAGACAGATATTTTCTCAGTGTCCCGTAATAAAATCACTTACAGGTAGGCTCTAGTTACTGGAGAACAAGGATTCATTACATCAAATCACAATTCGTAAGGCACGCCAGAAAGGTTGTCAGTAGAAATAACACTGAAACGGAGTTCATCAGGAGCAAGAACTCAAATGGTTCAGTTGGCTCTGAGCACTATGCGACTCAACTTCTGAGGTCATAAGTCGCCTAGAACTTAGAACTACTTAAACCTAACTAACCTAAGGACATCACACACATCCATGCCCGAGGCAGGATTCGAACCTGCGACCGTAGCGGTCTCTCGGCTCCCGACTGTAGCGCCTAGAACCGCACGCCACTCCGGCCGGCGAGCAAGAACTGTACCTGCTTGATGGACCTAATATAAGTGTAGACCGCGTGCTGTATTTGATGTGTACAGTGGGAGGCAACAGCACTAGGTGGAATCAGAATGAATCGGAGTCGTTGTGTTCAGTTACTGGAAGAGACGTTGTTAGTCCAGCCTGAATACAATAACAGGAAATGTCGACAGGCAAATGGGCTCCAATTTAATAGTGTTACGCTTCTCTATGCTGTGCCATTGCGAACAGGGACTGCTGGTTCCTAATTCCCTCTTCGGCCCGACTGCCAGTGAAAGGCCATTCCATCTACGCGGTACCATCACTGCGACTGTGGCCGCACATCAGCCTGCGCAGGCGGAGGCTGGTACACTGGTTCGCGGGACGATGGCCTGCAATTAGACAGACAGCCACCGCAGACTGCCATACATTTCTGTTTCCTGAGGGTGGTCGCCGGCTCCCGCCTCCGGAACGCCATAGCTGTTCCAATGCGACCTCCACCTGAGACGCATCTTCGTCGTACGATTTCATTCACAACGTGGTCAGCAGCTCGCACGTATGGAAATACGGTTGTGCCGTTAAAGGCAAACGTCAGCTGTAGCGAATGAGTTTGACGGGTGAATGTGGGCAGGGACGAGTGGGCTTGCTCACTCACTGGAGGCACCAGACTTCTACACATCAAGCAGTGGAATACATCGAAGTAGGTGGACTATAAAATATAATGAATTACTTCAGCGGGGACAAAAGACAAAAAAGCAGCTTGTGACGGCTTGTGGAAATACCTGTACGAGTCTACAGTGCGATCGAAATGTCTAGAACACGAAAATAAAAGGATACTAAAAGCTTGTTCCCAAGAAATTAGTAGGATTCTCAGCCACATATGTAGTAGCTCACTGAAACAGGGAATTTTTCCAGATACACTGAAATATGTCTGAGCACTATGGGACTTAACTTCTAAGGTCAACAGTCCCCTAGAACATAGAACTACTTAAACCTAACTAACCTAAGGACATCACACACATCCAAGCCCGAGGCAGGATTCGAACCTGCGACCGTAGTGGTCACGCGGTTCCAGACTGCAGCGCCTAGAACCGATGGCCACCCCGGCCGGCATGCTATTGTCAAACCATTGCATAAAAAATGGGATAGATCTGATGCTAACAACTACCGCCCAATCTCACTTCTGACAGCTTTATCCAAAATTCTTGGAAAAGTAATGTATTCAAGAGTAGCATAACATATTTGTAAAAATGAAGTACTAACAAAATGTCAATTTGGTTTTCAGAAAGCCTTTTTAACAGAAAATGCTATATATGCTTTCACTGATCAAGTATTAAATGCAGTGAATAACTGAACACCACTCATTGGGATATTTTGTGATCTCTCAAAGACTTTTGATTGTGTGAATCATGAAATTCTTCTAGATAAGATAGATAGATTGTGGTATGATTGGGACAGTGCACAAATTGTTTAATTCATACTTAACTGGATGAATGCAGAAGGTTGGAATTAACAGTACAGATAGTCTACAAAAACCAGCAGAGTCCTCGAACTGGGGAGGTATCAAGAATGGTGTGCTGCTGGGTTCAGCCTTGGTCCCCTTATTGTTCTAAATATGTATTAACGACTTGCCGCTTTATATTCATGAAGATGCAAAGTTAGTTCTTTTTGCTGATGATACAAGTTTAGTTATCACACCCAAGAAACAAGAATCAGCTGAGGAAATTGCAAATAATGTCTTTCAGAAAATTATTGAGTGGTTCTCTCCAAATGGACTCTCACTAAATTTTGAGAAAACACAGTTTATACAAGCCTGTACAGTAAATGGCAGAACGCCATTGATAAATATAGGCTATGAACGGAAGTCTATTGCTAAGGTAGAATACTCAAAATTTCTGTGTTTGTGCATTGATGACAAATTGAATTGGAAGAAATACATCGATGATCTGCTGAAACGGTTAGGTTCAGCTACTTATGCTATTAGGGTTATTGCAAATTTTGGCGATAAACATATTAGTAAATTAGCCTACTATGCCTGTTTTTTTTTTCACTGGTTTCATATGGCATCGTATTTTGGTGAATTTCGTCATTAAGAGAGAAAGTATTCATTGCACAACACAGAAGCGTGTAATCAGAATAATAGCTGGAGCCCACCCAAGATCACCTTGCAGACATTTATTTAGGGAACTCGGGATATTCATAGTACCTTCGCAATACATATATTCACTTATAAAATTTGTCATTGATAACCCACACCAATTCAAAAACAACAGCGAAGTGCATAGCTACAACACTAGAAGAAAGGATGGTATTCACTATTCTGGATTAAATCTCACTTTGGCACAGAAAGGGGTGAATTATGCTGCCGCAAAAATCTTTGGTTATTTGCCAAATAGTATTAAGAGTCTGTCACATAACCAACCATCATTTAAAAGCAAATTAAAAGAACTTCTGAATGGCAACTCCTTCTACTCAATAGGTGAATTCTTAGATATGAAGTAGTAACCGTGAAAAAAATTAATTAATTATTTTGTGTAAAGAAAACTTATGTTAAAGTGACACGTTCCACATCATTACGAAATGTCGTATTCATGATCTACAGAACAAGGATTTATGTATGTATGTAAATAAACATGTATGTAAACAGTAGTTTCAATACGTTCATTCGATCAACCACTGTATGACAGCACCACAGGTATTACACACAACAAACTCAGACGCCAGTGTAATGGTATAGTGGGTAAAGAAGCGTAAACTACATCCGCATCATGGCGGGGCACCGACTGACCACAGTGTCATCCTCTGCCAATGGCGTCATCGGATGTGGTATGGAGAGGCATTGAATCAGCACACCGCTTTCCCGGCCGTTGTCAGTTTTCTTGACCTAAAGGCACTGCTGTTCGATCAAGTAGCCCCTCAGAGGGCATCACGAGGCTGAGTGAAGTCCGTCCAGTCCTCCCAACAAGGGAAAATCCTTGGCAGTTCCGGAAATCGAAGCAGATTCCATCGCTTGGGAGTCAACCGCGTTGACCACTAACGACGAGAATGTGGCAGGTCCCGTTATTTGATTTACAGAAACTGCTCGGTGGAAGAGGAGCCAAAATAGGCTAATGCGTAGAATGGACTTATCCGTAGATACTCGACCGTTTCAGAGGAAATGACGATCACGGTTTTCTACGTAGTTTAGATGCCTTTTAAAAGGGGATGTCTTCAGCCCAAGTAGGGGCATAGTGGGTAGCGTAGCGGCATCTCACTTTCTTGTGCCGTGTTCGAAACCCGATTATTGTATTTGCTTATTTTGCTTTGTTCCATTTTTTCGTTTATCTATCCATGTTCGCAGAAGGTTTCTTATCAAGTTAGGGAACGCAAGGGCGTTATATTAATCGTAATTTTACATCAGGTTTCATAACAAATGCCATACATTTATTTTATATTATGCACGTGAATGGTATTTTCGGGGGTTACAATCTTTTTAAATTCTCTTAATCTTATATTTCATTCTTATATCAGTTCTTAATTCTTATATTTTATGCTTATGTTTATTATTAAGGAAGATTTGGTGCATTCGCTTGGATGACACCGATCGTACCATTCGATACACAGATATTCCGAACAGGACGAGCATCATGCGAAGACAAGTCCATCACAGCGACATTTCTTCGTATGAATCTCACTCGGGAAAGAAACGTCATTAACGTTTCTAAAGATTTCATGCTGTGACAATAATTTCGTGACAAACCACGCATAACCGATGACTTTTCCGAAAACTGGTGATTGAAACTGATTATAAATCAAGATGCACTACAGGAATTTCACCGAAAGCAATCTCAAATAATTTTTCCACTCATTTATTTCTGCCTAATTCATTCACCAGACATACAATCGGTATTTGAGTAACGACAACGTTATTGCAGTATACACTGGGAAACATTCGTATAGTAATCTTCCACAGACATGGTTAGATAAATGAAAAACAAAAATGAAAAGAAATGAACATTGTAATAGGGTTTCCAACACTCGGCGCAAAATTGTGAAGCCACGTCGATAGCAACTATGTTACTGCCTCGGTTTTGACTGTGTACCCGCTAAAATGTCTATAAATTACCAGGAAAACTTTGACCGCTGTTTTATCAGAAACGGCCGGATATCAAAGGTCAAGCCGAGACATTCGTTCGCTTATTTTGACCCCTCTTACACTCAGCGAAGTTTGTTAAAAATCGGGTTATGGTTCTTTCTACAATCTCTTAGCCAGTTACGGACAAGGAGGACGGATAACGTGTGAAGTTCCCAGCGTTTCATTGCTTGATAAATACATCGATTTTACAAGAGCATCGAGTTTTCATTGCTGAACAGTTTTTACCACTCGTTCGCATGTTCGTGAGTACTGTAGACGTGTTTCGTGGAAAATACCCTGTCGGCTCAGTGCCGAAAAATTCAATAACAACCTTAATCTCGCGTTACCGGGAATGCGGATTAGTTGGAGACAAAAAAAAAAAAACCGGGAAAAGGGTCGTTTTCACGGAGACTCGTTGACGTGAGGCATGTAATGCTGCGTTCACTAACAAAATGTTTGAGAAGACGATCTGTTCACTCTCATATTTCGTATGGTGGCGCTCAGAAAGACATCCACAAGTTAAAATTTCATGAATTTCATGCATATCATGCTCGTCCCGTAAGTAGTAGAAGACACCGAATAGAGAAAGAGAAAAGTGTCTCGCGTACAATAAACCGTTTCTGCCGTTTATTGACAGTTGCGGAATCGCATAAATGGATTACGTTCTCTTGAATGATGAGGTGCAGTTTCACTTTAGTGGATAAACCAATATTCAAAAGACAAAGATTTCGTCGGCCGAAAACCCTCGTGTCTCTCATAAAAACACGTTGCACTGTCTAAAATGTGAAGTGTGGTGTGCCGTATTGGCTCGTCGAATAGTGGGCTTTTTTTTGAAACTACATAGAACAGTGTTTTATACCAAGACATCATAGTACAGTTTCATTCGCTAGTGAGGCAAGTGAACATTATTTTGGGCTGCAATAGGAGGGTGACACTTGTCACGTTTATAAGGTAACAACAGCTCATTTATAAAGCAATTTTTTTGGTGATTTAATCATCTCTAAGGGAATGTGGACTCGAATGGTATCCCTATTTCGTGTCTCCAGACTCTTTCCTATCGGGCCGGCTTAAAGGAAGGTTCTACAGAGTGTCCCACTCGAAAGAGGCCCGACAAACAAACAATCACTTCAATTACACTTAAAGGTTTTGCATAAAAATGAAGAAATGAAATGAACATGTCGTATCTTGTTCATAGGGAAATGAAGGTTAATCACAAAAGGTGCTAGAAGTAACCGCCCTCGACTTGGAAAACAGTTGAACACGACGCTGCAGATTCTCGAATGTTGCTGCCAGAACGACTGCTGTCACTGCCTTGAGCAAAAGATAGAGGAGACAGTGGAAAAATCGAAGTACAGATGAGTAAAGGCGATACATAGAGGACACTGATAACCTCGGCGTTGAGAGCCAGTAAGCCCCAACACAAACACACACACACACACACACACACACACACATACACTTGGTGGTCTGGCCGCGCCAAAATCGGGAACCTTAACACGTACGTGTAGGGTAGGGCGAATTTTGCTTCGAAATTTTAAACAAGCAGGTATAGAGGTAAAAGTAAGTTGGACCCATCAGAATTTTTTAGCTGTCGAGGTACGGTGGACATAGTCTTAAAAGGAGACAGTGTACGTGAGTGAGTTGACAACGGCAGCGGGATATACTAGAGTACAAATCAGTCTGAGAAAAAGGGGACAGTGGGAGAGAGACATTATTATATAGGCAGTGGCTGAGAGAGGAAGATGCTGAGTGTGAAGTCTGAAATACAAAGAGAGGGTGTGTAAAATGATTTAGAAAGTCCTGCGTTAAAAGAGCGCGAAAATGTTCGCATGCCAAAATTATTGATCTCCAACTTTTTTAACTTTTTTAACTTTTTTCTCAGAGTCTTTTAAAGACATAGTCGTCTTTTATGTGAGCCGACAGGAGCATTTTTCCTCTGGCTGTATTTATTTTACTACTTTTATATGTGCACGGTTTCTCGGTCATCCTGTTTATAGACCTTGTGAAAGAACTTGCTCCCCTTCCAATACCTGTTTATCGTTAGTCGAGGGAGCAAGGAAACGTTCGAAGTGATTCCAGAAAGGCAGGGGTCATTCTCGTTTCCACGAAGACCGTCGGGCTGTAGACGGAATCAGAAAAAGCCAATATCGCTGAAGTCATTCCCTTGTAGCTGTTCTCTGCGATGGAGCAGTCAATATCCATTCCAAGAAACGACCATCAGAAAGTTCGACCAATATCAAAGAGCCAAAACTTTTGTAAATACCCTTTCCCAGAATTTTCTTCTCCTGTTGATCGTGCATTAAGAATGTAAAGTCAGTACATATCTCTTTCAAGATGCACACTTTTACGTTTCTGATTTAGTATACATTTGCGTCTTCAAATTATGTTTTCTAAAATAAACAGAAAGATCCTATTAGAAATAAACTGTACTGACGGAAAAAGGAAATAATACGATGTAATTATACTTGCTACGCTTTTAATAATATTTTTTATTGTACCGTGTAGACAATAGCTTTCATAGTGACGCATTATGACTAAAAATGCCTTTATTTTAATTTTTCTCAAACGTGAGTAGCCTTCTAAGAGAGTCTAATAATTTATGGGCTCTCTCTGTTTGGATATTGTACGGTTTATCTGACTTATAACTGAGGTAGTTTTCCAATGACAACACACTTCTCCATTATCTTCATGTTAGTTAGTAAACTGTCTGCAATCGTCATGACAAGTCATTTCGATGAACTTCGTTCAACATTCCTTCGTGTCAAGGAAAGTGCTTGCAAACACCAACTGACACGTTTTGCCCAGTTGTTTGTCAGAGTCATCGCAAGCGTGTTCGGATTAGTGAAGTTCCTTATTCCTTCAGACTGCAGACCGTTGACTCTGTTTGAACATTCGTCGTTTCGGAGCAGAGGTCCGAGAGCCATTGTTGTCCGTGAAGAACTGTAATCGATTTTGCTATTTACACCTATTTACTGATAATCAATACTGGTTCTCTGGTGTAGTTGCAGCTTATGTGTGTACAAATTGCTCGTATTTTTGTTACCATTTGCCAATTGTTCCTCAGTTGAAGTTGCTTGTACCAGTTTCTTAGGACAAGGATTAATAATTGATCGCGCTCTTATCTCCAATGTCCGAATTGGGAATATCGAGCAAAGACAAGTAAGCAAAAGGGAAGGTGGAAGATTAAAGAGTTCAAAAGTCCCGCCGACTACGAGGTTACTGAAGACGGAGGTGAAGGTCTTTTTGGGGAATGGTACGGGAAGAAATCGACTGAGTCATCATAAAAGGAAACATTACGAGTCCATTGTCACTTCTTGTAAACAGGCGAAGGAACGCAGTTTTGAACGGAATTTATCTTTTAAGTTTTGTTACGTAATTTTTTGTAACATCAATTTCCTGTTGATAATTTAGGGTCACGAGCTACATTATATGATAAACATTTATTCTCCAAGGAGGAAAATAAATAGAATATATTTATAAAGGTGTTTAAAATCGCGACCAAGAAATCCTAATAATGCTAGAGAATCATCGTTTGTCTTTGCAAACATCGAGGCGTTTCCTGATGTAACTACGTTTAGCGCCATTTTTTCTTTCCTTATTACAGTAATCAGTACAGGAAAGGTGATTTCAAACAAAGTCACAGATCATCATATAAGAACATTACCGCGAACAATATAAACGCGCTCTCGCAAACTTCCTTCTCCACATTTGCTTCCATTAATTATCGCTGGCGCTTCCTATATGCAATTAAAATTTCTTGTGAGCAGCGGGACGTGAATACACGAAGCTTATTACATGGTTCCACTCCAATTTTCTCTGCTTTTCTTCAGCATCGGAACAGTGCACAGGGGCGGTTTCTATTCACAAAGTCCTCCTTTATTACGTAATTAGCCTCTTATTTAATCTCTGCACAATTCATTTCCCACTACCAGGTATATAATGAGCGCAGAAATTATTCCTGCGAACCAATCCAAGACCAGAAGCGAGTTAGAGAGGAGAACGAATACCTTTCTTGAAAGAATTAAGTATGAAAGACGGTCACAGTCTTATAAGAGATACAATGTGCAGAAAAAAGCATATTACAGAAAAGTGGGAGGTTTCATCACAAGACAATAGTGTTGCTTTTCTTGGTAACGCTTGAAAGAGACGGGCTTAAGTACGGCGCTGTACTATGTTGAAGCTATTGAGGATTTTTTTTTTTTTTTTTTTACTGAACGCAGCTAAGTCTGTTCAACGAAACCGTGCTTGAAGGACTGTTGTTAGAAATCTCATCCGGACACGGTATTTGCATTATAATGCGTCCGTGAGAGGCTTGCTGTGGAAATGAAATTCTCTTGACATTATACGTTCACACATACTCTAAGGCCTCCAGGCTATCACTTTCAGAAATTCACATTTGTTTTTGGCAGCACACGAGATTTGTTTCGCTTGCCCACGAAATCTGCATTTTTACTGCTTATTGCACGACAACGGCTGGTACGGGAATGTATTCATGCGATTTACACAAACGTTATTCTGCGTTAGTTACGCCCGTGGAGCTACGCAATGCACGTCTGTGGGAAACGTTCAGACCACACACACGTGCGCTCGCGCGCGCGTACACACACATACACTCACACACACACACACACACACACACACACACACACACACACGTGCGCGCGCGCGCCCTCGCACGAACGTACACACTCTCCTATTCATTCACTCACATACGTACACAAAAGACTTGAGTATAGCAGTTTTGTCATTACTCCTTCCTTCATACACCAGAGAAATACACACTCTTTGCTACAATTTCGAAGCTCAAATTTCGCTTAATCTTCATTAGCACTTTGGTTGCTATCTGAAATTCACAGCGTACGTACGCGCAAGAGTATTATCGACATCTACTTTAACATGATTGCTTTGTAATCCAAAATTGTTTCTCAGAGCTATAGAACCACTTTCAGACTAATTATCAACCGTTTCACTCTCCAATGGCACATGGGAAAAAATCAACAATTAAATTTTTCCGTTAAAGTTCTGATTTCTCTTATTTTATTACGGTGGTCCTTTCTTTCCCGTCCATGTTGGAGTCAAAATATATTAACGTTCGAAGGAGAAAGGTGGTCATTGAAATTTTGCGAAAACATCTCGCTACATCAAAAATGACTTCGTTGTAGTTATTGCCAGGATGACTCACATATACCCGTGACAATCTCTTCCCTGTTTCTAGAAAGCCACTACAATCATGTCGCCTTCAAGCAGTACTATGACTAATTCTCACCTCTGGTTTTGCATAGGACTGTATAGCCTCTGGAAGACTTTCGGCAGTAATAGGCTATTATTTCTGCGGCTCAGATTTATCTAGCATATGCAGCACATCAGAAGTGTTGTTGTGAAAATGGTATATCACCAGTGACGTTCCTATTTTTGTTTCAACTGTACTCCCGTAGTTTGTCGGGTTCATGCTTCATCTCTCCTCTACATTAAATTAGCACCAGCGAACCCGGCAACACTTCGCTGTCGCTAAATATGAATGGGAATTGGATATACGTTCTGATCTCCTTCTCCCTTCCTCTCCCTGAGCATTTCTTCCTGCACCTTCTCTCTGACCACACCATCCTCCCTCCCCTCTCTCTCCACGTCCTCCTTCCCCCTCTCTATGTCCATTCCCTTTTCCCCCCATTCCCCCCCTACCCCTTCCGCCCTCCAATCTATTCCTCTTCCTTTTTTCGCTGACCTCGAACCTTGTTTATTGCTATTGCCAACGAAATGTTGGTTAAGAACTTAAGTTGCTTAACGTAAGTGGGTAAAACGGTTGGGATCACTGGTATACCGCTGTGAAAGACCTCTGCTGCTGCTGAATCGGTGAGGAAGAATGACAGTATTTCACATAGATTTAATTTGCAAACGAGTAGGATTATAAAGTTTCGGACTATACAACTTTTATGTTTTCTGTTCAAACTGAGTGCGAAGAAGAACACAGAACAGCACACAGTTGCATATAAAATTCTTGTTTAAAATCTATTTATATTCATCATCGCCCAGCCCAAACTGCTACGGATAGAAACTTGAAATTTGGAGAAGATGTGGTTCTTATACCGCAGGCGTAGTTCAAGAAGGGATTTTTCGAAATTCCAACCCTTAAGCTGGTGAAATAGGTGTTAAGAAATTTTAAGCCTACATTTATGACAAGTGGTATTTGACCTCTCGGTCAGAAATTGAGAAAACAAAGTGTTTGTCTTTTTGGAAATTCAACCCCTGGGGTAGTGGAATAGAATTCGATACGTTGTACCGTTTCTGCATAACTTAGCATTTAAATTAGCCATCTAGGCCGCTGCGTGCGCAAATTCAAGCTGCCCCCCAGAGATGGGATTCTTCGTTCGGTTTCCTCGACCTGAATAAAAGAGCGATACAAAAATGGGACGTGGGACGGCAGTAACTGTCGAACCCACCCAAAGTCTGAGCTGTCTCGTGCGCTGTCTTCTATGCTATCGGACCAACCGACACTAACTGAATCTGACGGGCCATTGGAATTTGCAAGCGGAACAGCCTGATTGGCTACCTTCAATGCTAATCAATTAACAAACGGCGCAACATGTCGATTTTTTTCGTAAAGTATTATTTCTCAGCACAGTCTGCCCTGCAACACACTTAACAGGCTCCTGAGATTGTTTCTTATCACCGTGAATACGGGACAAACAACTTGTCTAACAATTTCACTGCCCCGCCATCGTAGTTAAAACTGACTGCAAAGTAAAAAGCAAAACCGCTCATTTTCACAGCAAGACATAGCGGAGAATATTATTTCTCGCAGTCGGATTTTACATAAAGCTACACATACATGTTTAAAAAAGTCGTCAGAGAGTACTGGGTAAATATTGAATCGGCCAATTATATATGAAATGGATTTGTCTAGTAGATTTCGATTTTTCTGATAACAAAATTAAAAACAATTCTTGTATTCGTATAGTAATGGCATAGAAACATAATAGGCTACATTTTTTTTTTAAGCGCCGCTATACGTCCTGAACAGCACGAAGTACAGCATCGTCCAGTTACAATCCGCTAGGAAGGTGGGTACGCTCAAAGACTGCGAAATGCATTTCAAATGATCAAAACACAGCAATCAGTAGTCCTTTCCGTGCAGGTTTTATTCGGAAAATCTAGATTTCGGCTAGGGTCTAGCCGTTATCAACGCACCATATCGTAATATCAGTGCATGTTCTAGGACGTCAGCCCCCCGTTTTTCGGGCCTCTGTCGCAGTAGTCTTGAACGAGCTGTGATGGAAGCTAGAATAAAAGAGATCTGACGTACTAGAAAATGCATTGATACTAAGAAATAGTACATTAAAAAACGCTATGTTCTAGCCGAAGTCCGGATTTGCCGAATAAAACCTGCAAGAAAAGGAAGACTGATTGCTATACTCCATCATTTGAATGAAGTACACTAGCTTGCAACAACAGAACACTCAGGGAAGAGGCGAATCGGTTTTGACGCACAGCTAACAAAACTCCTCTCTCTTTCGCCGTCTGCAAATTGCCCATGACATATCTGCTTGTTACTTGTTTCCTGGTTTATAGTTTTCGTCACATATCGTAGTACTTTTTTCCTATTTCACGTGAGCTCCTTTAGCACGTAGGTTCCATTTGTCTCCGTGGGGACAGATTGCATCCAATTTACACCACGTCGATAACTTTAGAGCAAATACTGTCGCTGGTCCGATTGTATGAATGGAGAACAAGCAAGGAGAAATAAACAGACGTCTCCATGTTAAGTGTTACGTGTTCGAGCGCGTCGGCATGCTACTTTCACAACTTTTTTATAGTGGTTGTTGAAGAGTGTGGAAATAGATACAAACTATCTGTGAATACTTTTATTACCTTGCCAAAACGTAGTTTTTACAGCGAGACTTACCACCATTCGTTTGTAGATCTATGCACGTGGCTCTTTCGAAAGATTTCAGGTAGACGGTCCGGTCTTATTAATGTGACCGTCTATTTTCGACGTCAACGTGCAGTTACCTCTCACAAACAGCAGATTGCAGCGCTAGCTGTGGAAGATATATCAAGCATCTCGGGGAATGCGGCAACCAGAGCAGTAGTTGTAATGCGGAAACGGAACAATTTATGAGACGTCTTAAAGAGAATGATCATTGGCTTTCGAACCAAGGGTGGAAGCATTTCCCAAACCGCAGAGTTAGTAGACTGTTCGTGTGGCACCATCGCTGAGGCATCCCGTGCATGGCAAAGTGGTGCTATCCAAAATCGGCGCCGAGGCAACTGTAGCGCCTGCAAGCCACTGATGACATGGGTGAACAACGGCTCCGGAGATTTGTACGGGTGAATAGAAGTGCAACTGTTGCGCAACTGACAAACCAGATTAACCAGGGGACTGCCGACACTGTTACCTCATCAACTGTTCAGCGAACATTGCTGCTTACGGGCCTCAACCGCAGGTGCCCGGTTCCTTCACCCATGCTGTCCGCTGCTCATCAGCGTCGAAGGCTGGAATCTCCACGCCAGTACCTCAACCAGTCGCCCAATGAGTGGCGACAGGCGGCATTTTCACACGAATAACGTTTCATGTTCCATCGGACACATGGCTGTTGGCGGGCACGGCTTGAAACGTCGTAAAGAAAATACCTTGCAACAATTGTCGGAAGAGTTCAGGCCGGAGGAGAGAGCGTTATGCCCTGGGGAAAGGTTTCGTGGCAGGCACTGGGTGATCTCATCATTCTAGAAGGCTTAATGGATCCACTTAACAATGCTCCTATCCTTGAGGATCATGTCCACTCCTGCACGCAGTTCATTCTTCCTCGGCGCTATGGTTTCTACCAACAGGACAATGCAACGTGTTACACAGCTCGCCGTGTACGGGCTTGAGTCGAAGAGCACCAGGATGGGTTTACCGTACTCCCCTGCCCACCAGACTCGCCGGATTGAAACCCAATCTACAATCTGTGGAGCACGTAGATTGGGCTGTTCTCGCCAATGATCCTCAAATGCGAAATCTAACGCAGCTGGCCACGGCTCCGGCATGCCTCCACGTTTCTGTCGCCACTTGCCAGAACCTCACTGACACTATTCCTTCACATGCCACAATGGTCCGCGAAGCAAGAGGTGGTTATTCAGGATTTTGACGGGTAGTCACGTTGTGACTGGACAGTGTTTAGCCCAAGGGGTATAGGAATCACAGCCGGCCGCGGCGGTCTCGCGGTTCTAGGCGCGCAGTCCGGAACCGTGGGACTGCTACGGTCGCAGGTTCGAATCCTGCCTCGGGCATGGATGTGTGTGATGTCCTTAGGTTAGTTAGGTTTAAGTAGTTCTAAGTTCTAGGGGACTAATGACCACAGCAGTTAAGTCTCATAGTGCTCAGAGCCATTTTTTTTTGAATCACACACTGTGTACAAGAATTTTGGTTCCGCTGTTTGTTTTTACTGCAGTTGCTTTATTTCTGTCATCTGTCCAACCCGATTTCTGAGTGGTCAGCGTGATGGATTGCCGTCCTACGGACCCGGTTTCGATTCCCGGCTGGGTCGGGGATTTTCTCCACTCAGTGACTGGGTGTTGTACTGTCTTCATCATAATTTCATCCCCATCCGGCGCGCAGGTCGCCCAATGTGGCTTCGAATGTAATAAGAAGACCTGCACCGAGGCGGCCGGACCTGCCCCGCAAGGGGCCTCTCGGACAATGACGCCACACTCATTTCGTTTTCCATTTCTGTCATCTGACATTAGATTTCCTATCAATCCAAAAACTTTCTGGAACGCTCAGCTTAAAACTGACTTTAAACTCTAGAATTATAATTTTGTCCAATCTTTGTATATTAATTTTCTAATAAGTATTTATAGCTGCAAATCAATACTCAGAAAGAGGGCATAGTGGTCCATCTCGACGTTGGTGGGGCACGGGCAACGACACAGAGTATGGTCGTAGCGCTCTGTGTATCGGCTAAGTGACCAGCCCATAGGCTAGAAAGGACCCGTCTTATGTATAAAGATGGCGGGTTATTACAAAGAGTAGCAGCAGTGAAAAAAAAGTGTAAGAAGGAAAGATTGGAAACCGACCAAACACAGCAAAACATGTTCTCAGCATTTACGGAAAGAGAACACAGACCGAACATCTCTTTCGGCAAAACGTATTAACAACGATACGAAAGCAGCCTTTTCACGTCACATACTTCTCTTCTTGTTTGTTCGAAACTTGTAACAAAAAGGAAATTACATTAACGACTGCAAATGTGCCGACTTACTGGATCAAATATCCACTGAAGATCAAAAACGGGTGAGAATGCGTTCCTGACGTTGTCGTATACACGAAGGCGCTGTAATATTTACTATTTGAAACAACTGAAATTAAGAACAAGAATCACCAGTGAACAACAGCAGTCTCTTAATGTTTTAGGGATCCAGTATGGTGGCAACGGGTTCAAAACAACGTACAGCCATAAGTCTATTGCGCCATCACATCTTAATACATCTCCACCTACACGATATTTCAAACAAGCGGCTCGCGTGGAATGTGCTTGCACGCAGTGTGAAAGAGAGCAACTCGTTAATATGGGCATTACTGTACCTTTTGGCGTTAAATCTCTTTTAGTACCACGATGCACCGTGTGTTTTTTTAAACTTTAGCAAACGTAGGCGTCGCTTGTAGGGGACATATCGATCGCTGTAGTTAGTGCAGCGATTAACGGAGAGTAATATGATTTATTCGACTAGTGACGCACATTACGCGCCAGCAGCCACTGACATTCATTTTGTCGGTGGCATTGCTTTAGCGGTTTAAAACACCAGTAGTCACCGTCGTCAACACATGTCGTACTTTACAGCTGTCAGAAACTTGAACACCGCTTCTCCATCTCTGCATGCCGGGTGAATTTCAGCTTTATAGTAGCGTATCTTGGACAGAACGTTTCGCCTCTTTACGGTTTATTTGGGAGTACCTGACATAAAATTTGAGTGGATCTTGTTACCTTGTGTACGGCCCCTTTAACGCTTTTCAGCAAACTGCGCTGGAACCCTATGCAGGGTGGCGTGCGTATCGCAGTTCGGTCCCGTCGTTCCAACGCCGCTCCATGGAGTTTTGAAACCCCCGAGCAGTGTGGTCAGGAACACGTAGCCTTCTAAACGCACGTTCCTCTCCACACACCTAGACTGTCTTGTTATCCTTTTGTGATTCATTTGCAAGGGTGCTTGTGCCAGTCAGAAACTGAACGATGCTCGCATTAAAAAAGAAAAAAAAAAAAAAAAAAGAATGTGAAAGAGAGAAGCTTCCCAAAAACCCCACAGAAAACAGAGCGTTAGCCAAGCACACTGCTTGCGTCAGTGAGATAAAATTAAATTCAGCGTCAGCGGAAGGCTTTCTGAATTCCTGTCCTCTTTTTACATGAACCTGGTTAGCACATACTGTACTCTGAGAATTTCATAAACTGGCGTCTGTTGTGCTTTTTGCTTTCCACTCGCTCCAAATATCTCAATCAAGCAGCGTTATTGCTCTTTTTATAATGAGAAGTAAGAGCTATGAAATTTCGTAATTTATTCGTCAGCAAATACAGAGAAAGAGGTAAATCAGATGGACTCCTAAATTATTTGTTATTAGAAAAATGAGGTGATACATAAAAACTACATATCTCTCATTTTTCGACGTAGGCCGCACGACGTGTGACATAGGCGTTTCAACGCTTCAGAAGTACGTGGATACCTCGCGAGAAGAATTCTCTTGGTTGTGAATGCAGTCACCGAACACCGCAGTTCTGACATCTTCGTTCCTTTTGGAATACCTCTGCTCCCGGTGCATCTCTGAATCACCCTAAAACACGAAAGTGACCGTCGAGTCGGATGAGGGTTCGAGACATTCACATTTTGTGTCCTGTATTGTTGCCACAGTTTGACGGACAACACAGGGACAAGCAGCGTTGTGCTGCAACAAAACATCTGAATTCAGAAGTAGTTTTTGTCGTTTATACCTGATTGTAGGGAGAAGGTGATTTTGCTGCAGATTTGAGTATTAATTTCTGGCAATTGCTAATCTTCTTTCCATGTAATGCTCCAGAAGTATTTCATCTCAAAAGAGAACAAGCATGTATGTCATGTCGATGGCTGAGTGCGGATTTTTTTTGTGTTTTGATTTGGCGAAACGGTATAGCGCGACTCCTTGCTCGACGTTTATGTTCCAGGTTGGTAATAGTGCACCCAGCTTCTATCTCCTGTAACAGTTCTGCCCAGAAATACATTGCATTCGATCTGAAAATGATGCAAAAGTTCGTCGTAGGCATCGACTCCACGGTATTTCTGTTCAGCACTGAGCTGACATGGCATCCATCTTGTGGACGCTATAGTGGATCACAACACGTCTTGGATAATCTTGTATGCTGAACAAACAATAATATCGAAAATAATGGTTATTTTGTTTACGGTAATACATCTGTTTTCCTTCACAAGCTCTTCCACTGCGTCAACGTTTCCGTTAGTAACGACGATGCACTGGAACATTCGAATTACCGTAGATGCTTCCACAATGGGATGCATTTCAAAAGGTTCAACAGTTTCACTACTCAAAAAAACGAATCACAAAACCATCTCGGCGGAAGTCGACCATGGAACATCCATCTCTGCACTGACGTAGCTTTCTTTTCTGTGATACAATGGCAGGGTATCAACTGTTGTTCATTTTTCGAAACACAAACTCCTGCCATTTGCCAAAACAGTAGTACAACTTTTAGGAAGTATTTTCTGGGGTTTTCCGCCAGTCCTCGTTGTTAAAATGGGATTTAGTTTATGTTTTGTCATTGTGAAGCTGGTATCTATAATCATGGGAAATCTGAGAACACTAACAAGGATTTTGCTATATAAGCACACCAATACCTGCATCAGGCATTCTTATGGCCAACCGCATGGTATCAGATACTGAAAGATTATGGCTTATGATGTGTAATTTTTTTGTACAATCACGGAGCTTAATGGAGTTGTTGCAAACCAATTTTCTTATTTCCTGGTACACACCTTAAACAAAAAAAAAACTTCGTTGATCCATTTACTATCCATTTTGGTGGCCACCAAGTGCCATCAACCATTATTTCATTTTCATTACAGTCGTAATTGCGTTTCAATTATGGAGAGTCAGGAAATTACTTAGTTAACGTTTTTCAGAAATTAATTACATTAAAATGCACCTGTGTTACACGCTGAGAATTCATGTAGTGAAGACTACCCATCGTAGCCATCTGACTCGTTTTATTCACGTAAGGAAGAAGCTTTTCTGTTCGTCCACACAGAGTTCGTTATTTAATTTTTGCCAGAACATACTAATTTTGATTGTAGGACGCCAAAGGTGTCGCGGAAAACCAGCCCATTATCTTCTATGAAACCAATAATAATTTCAGTGCTGTAGTTGTTTCAAAAAAATGGTTCAAATGGCTCTGAGCACTATGGGACTTAACATCGGAGGTCATCAGTCCCCTAGAACTTAGAACTACTGAAACCTAACTAACCTAAGGACATCACACACATCCATGCCCGAGGCAGGATTCGAACCTGCGACCGTAGCGGCCACGCGGTTCCAGACTGAAGTGCCTATAACCACACGGCCACACCGGCCGGCGTGTAGTTGTTTCATGGCTCCACTAGAATCTCTTACTTTTGTTTCTAGATTATAGGCAAAACTGTAAGTCTCCTCACTAGTAATGATCGGGACAATTCGTTCGCACAATTTTGACTTGCTAAAAATTTACAATCATGTTCCTGCTCGTATCAGTTTAGCTAACAGGGGATGTTTCCGTTGACCCGAGATTTCTTATTTGTAAGCCCCCTCAGTCACTGTCATTACCCTCTTTTCCTGTTCCGGTCGCGTACTAATTGCGGGCAGAACGATTGATCGGAAATTTCCACTAGACTTGCCTGAACATCTGCGTAATGGTTTCGTGCTTATTAAATGAACCTGTAACGAAATGCGCAGCTACACCAAAAAACACAACGCGGTATCATACGATGTAGGAAAACTGTTGACAATCGTCTAAGAATGGATAATTACAAGACCTGTATGGTTTTCAACATCTATACCTGTATCACACTCCACAAACCACCTAACGATGGGTGGCGAAAGGTAATCCTGGTACCACTAACTGATCTCTCCTATCCTTTCCTCCACCCCTTCTTATATCAGCCCCCGGTCAGTGTTTTCTTCAAGGCTCCTGTTGATCCAGTTACTCAGCCAACAAAATTGTACAACACCGATCTGGCATTCTGGAGGACCAGGGTTGAATTGCACATCCAATGACCAATATTCTAATGATTATAGGGTGTTCGGAAATTCCCGTCACAAATTATTAGTTCTTGTAGAGGGGCCTGAGTAGGCAATGTCTTGAATCGGAACCCATACCCAAAAACGAACCGTTTCCGTGTTACAGCCGTTTGAATTCATGTTTGTTAGCGAGGTACGCAACAGGTGTTGGTGTGCTTACGTCGGATTGGCTGATGTGCTCTACCAAATGAACCAGCCAAGGACGACACACTACCCGTCGTCACAGCTTCACTTCCGCGGGTACCTCTTCTCCTACCTTCCAAACTTCGCAAAATCTCTCCTGCGAAACTTGCGAGACTAGCACTCGAAGTAGAAAGGATACTGCGAAGACATGGCTCAGGCACAGCCTGGGGAACGTTTTCGGAATGAAATTTTCACTCTGCAGCGGAATATGATGCATTTTTATAACATAATCTCTAATGCTTGTAGCACAGACACGGTACGATTCAGTACACGGGATCCTATTCAACATATCATGTACTCTTTCCCGTCTATAAATCCTAGAAGTTTGTTATGGGAATTTCCGAATTTCCTGTATGGTTTCACTAAGCTAATTATTTCATGTATCTTGGTGAGTTACAGAGAAAGGATCGCAGTGGTTATTATTCAGAGGGATGACTGGGATATTGGGGGTTGGGCGGGCGGGGGGGGGGGGGGGGTTGGGGGTGGGGAGAGGGGGAGGGAATCACTCATTTCTTCCTAACAACCTGGATCTGGACGATAATTTCAACTCTGTCTTTCCTATCCCCGTCCCTCTTCTTTGCTTTCCACGGAACTCTAAATTTCCGAGAGAAAAGTAATAGTGTCGGATGCAGCATTAGCGTCAACAGGCGGTAGTTTGCCAGTCGTTTGAAACCTGGTCGGCGTCTACAAACGCAGTCGGCCGGAGGGCAAACTGTCGCCACGCAAGACCGGCTATGAGAGCAGAGAGGAGGTGGCTCTGACATGCAGATGAGCGGCCGCCGCCAAACACAGTGCGTCCGCACTGTCAACACTCTCCGGCCTTTTTGCGAACCACTCATTATGCAGATGGCGCGGCTTCCCACCGGCAAACGGTGCGGTCGTTAGAGTACACGCCACTACAGCTGCGGGAAGCTCACCTGTCACCAGACGTGGAAACAAGGCGGTCGAAAAAGGGAGGGGTCATGGGGCTCGTAATCCTCACCACCCCCCCCCCCCCCAAAAAAATACAACATTGCAGTAGAGGGGCTCTATTTTTAACTTACAGAAATCACTCAGATGTATTCCGGAAAATAAAATGCAAGGATATCTAGATATTTCCGAGCCATGCTTGGTACAGGAGACTTTTCAGTCTTGGAAGAGCATCGGTCTTAGCCGCCTATGCTGGGTAGTCCATCCAGGTAAAGACGCCGATATGTAGGGTGATTCAGCTGCCCCTACCTACGGGTCTTATGCAACCCGCAACGCGTTCAAATACCACGCGAAAGATTTTTATTTCCTCTCTATCGCTACACACAAACTATCAGTCCTACAAAAAAGAATTAACAGGGGCTTTTTGTAGGAAATTTGATGTAGTTAAATTTTGTACTAGGATACATTTTCACAAGAGCCCTTAGTTCTCGAATTATTCAAGGAAAACATATAGAAGTGACTTTCAAATGAGACTTTCTCGAATACCTGGAAAACCGTGGACTCCAGCGAAAACGTATCACTCCACAAAATTCAGCTGTTCAGTTTTTCTGTGGGACTAATAGTTTGCATGTGGCGAGCAAGCGATTATCAAAATCTTTCGCTTGGTATTTGAAGACTCACAGGTTGCTTAAATCTCATCTGTAGGGGCAGCTGAATCTCTCTGTATAGGGTGACTGTGCCACTGCCAACAACAGATCGAAAATGGTTCGAGTGTGTGCAGGTAGGATCAATAGGCCACAAGAAGTTAGGTAAAGCAAGACAGAAAGGGAAAGACACTTCACTACAAAAAGAGTAATGGAAAGGCCAACTCTCGCACCTTAGATGGAAAGGCCTGGAGGAAAAAGATTCCTTTCATTTACACTCTCCTGTAGACATAGTTTTCAGCCTGGAGGTCAAAACCAGTGTGCAAAGTGAAGTAATGCGCACTTCGAATGTGTATTGTGCAAATTCTGAAGTTGCTACCTTTATGCTCAGTGTTAAGCACCAGCGTTAAGATTGAAATCATTTAATGTGATACACTGTATTAAGTTCTTTTATATTTTATGTCCAGGTGATGTGATGAAGAAAGACATGTATAGACATACTGATATTGGTGATAATGATTTCATATGGTAAAATGACCTGATTCATGTCTTCCAACTCGATGCCGTCACAACGACTTGCTTGTCCCTAACCTACACCAGTTATTCATGTGGAGAAATGGGTCCCTACAGTTTAACATGCAACCTGAACCATGTTCATTTCTGAAGAATCTCCAAATCATTCAGAGGTGAATTATAGATCAACATGCAGACTCAATGATTCATGGTCTAATCAGGATTTTATCCCGCGACCTCTTGGTTTCCAGGCTGTCAGGCCTCATGAAGATTATGGTTAAGTGTGGTTGCTCTCTGTAGCTGCAGTAGCTGTTTAGAAACCAAGTTTCCCACCACATACTGTATCTTCTCTAGCCGACTAGGTCCTAGCGGCCACCATTGCCGTGAGATGTCACTCCATATGCCAATTAATTATGGAAGTGATAATGACATATATATTGTACACTTCTTACTACTTCAGGGTAATAAATTGTGTACATAAATCTTTCTTGTGAAATAATGCATATATTAGTGAAACCTGTATAAAAATCCATGGAGTAGTTCCTTAAATTAGTCTGAATGTACAGACAGAAATTAGTGATGGGGCCCTTACATTTATTATATATACACTGGTGTCCAAAATTAAAGCAAAAAAAATGCTGTTTTGTCGCCCTGTGCTTAATTCACTATACAATCATACAAACTGTCAACAGATGTCATTACAATCATGTTCCGCATGGAAAATTGCATTCTGATCAATGCACAGCCACGATAGCAATGACGTGAGGGCGCCTATCAAGTGTGGTGGTGTTTGGAGGGTAGTTCCACATCCACAATCGCTGTGTACACAGTCACAGATGGTGCAGTATGGCACAGAGAAAACGCCTACAAACTCTCTGCTTAGGAAGGTCTTAGAAAGAATGGAAGCAGGAGAGTCGCATACAGTTGTGGCCCTATAGCTTAATGTGAATCGTTCTGTTGTGTCTCGGATGAGGCGACAGTTTATAGAGACTGAAACTATATCCAGGAGATCAGGACAGGGCTGACCACGTGTGACATCAGAAAGATTAGAATGTTACTTTGCTGTAAGGGCATGACCATACTGACTTACTACTGCACTGTAACTAGCATCTGACCTTGAAGCAATCGCTGAGCGTGTTGTATCGAGGCAAATGGTGTACACAAAGCTTCATCAGCATGGCTTTTATTGTTGGAGACATGCTGCGTGTTTACCTCTAGTGTCTTCACTGAGGGGAGGTCTAGAGTAGACCCACCAACATGGCACCTGGACAGCTGAATTGTGGGCCAATGTTCTTTTCACAGATGAGCCTAGATTTGGTCTGTAGTCTAGAGGGTATGTGGAACACGATTTCAGGACCCAAGTGTTGTGGAAAGAGGATCCACAATAGTGTGGGCAGGGATTATTCTGAAACTGTATGGATGAGTCAGCATAATTTAACTGCTGTCAGGTGTCAGGTACTGTGAGAGGTCTTGGCGTCTGATGCACATTTGTTGCATTGTGCCGTGGGTCCGAGCTTTGTATTGAAGGCTGATCATGCCTAGCCTCACAGATCATGGGTGGTTGACGTTTGTTTGGAAATTGAAGATATTGCATGCATGATGGGGTCTGCCTGCTCTCCCAATTTGAATCTCATAGAGCATATTTGGGATGTGCTAGGGAGATGAGTTGCATCACATCAGCATCCAGCAACCACTCTCCATGACTTGTGAGCAGCTCTGCAGGAAGAATGGGCATTATTGCCTCAACATGTGATTGATGACATCATTCACAGTGTGTCCCTTCATTGTCAGGCCTGTATTGTTGCCAGAGGTGGTCACACACCATACTGAGCACATTAACCAGTTCTCAGAATGTGTATGTAATTCTGTGTAAGTTGGAAAAAAGATGAAGAACATTTTTGCCTACCATTATATATGTTTCAGTTGTTTGTATTCTTTATTATTTACATTGTTTCTACTTAAATATCACCTGTTCATACTGTTTTCGTGGCAAAATAAACGCTACTTTGCAAAATTTCTGTTTGTTGCTTTAATTTTGTAAACCAATATATATAAAGCAGAGTGTATATATGTATGTCTGCAATCTCCTCTCAAATCCCTGGAGTGATTTCAAGCAAATTTTGTCACAGAAACAGCAGAACTCACCAATATGTCATATTCATGGGGCTTATAACCTTATTGCTCCAATGGGACCCGAGATAGGACAAAAACCAGTTTTTACAGCCCCTGATGTATAGGCTGCCCTGTACAACACCACATGTTCCCAGAATGACATTTTCACTCTGCTGCAGAGTGTGCGCTGATATGAAACTTCCTGGCAGATTAAAACAGTGTGCCGGACCGAGACTCGAACTCGGGACCTTTGCCATTTGCGGGCAAGTGCTCTACCAACTGAGCTACCCAAGCATGACTCACGCCCTGTCCTCACAGATTTACTTCTGCCAGTACCTTGTCTCCTACCTTCCAAACTTTACAGAAGCTCTCCTGCTAACACATGTTGTGTGGGAACAATATTGGCCCGCCAAACCAACTGGCTCTGTAGAGCAGCCTACATGTCAGGGGTAAGAACCTATTTTCCAGGCCCAGATTTGTAGGCTGTCCTGCATGACAAGTGTGGTGTGCTGGATAGCTCTGTCTACTTTATTGACCTGCTTTGCATGGTGCTGGATGGCTTTGTCTACTTTATTTACCTGCTTTGCATGGTGGCCTGTACATCATGGTCAAATAAATAATTTTTTAGCCTCTGCTGTGTAGCCCACCATGCATGACAGGTATGTTGTTGAAGTAGTATCAGTGTGCTGTGTTCAACTTATTGCAAGGCTTACATATGCCAATGAGCATGCAATGGGAAATGTTGGGGTCTAGAGCAGTTGTGGACGGTAGGGAAAGGAAGAGGTAAAGGTGGAATGGAAAGAGAGATGGCAAGGGGATTCAGTCAGAGAGGTGGAGGGAGATATGCTGGGTGGGAGGAATAGAGGAAAGGGACAGAGAGATGTGGAGGAGCAGATAAAGAGACAGAGAGAGTAAGGAGGAGGTCGACAGATAGAGGTGGTAGGATGAAGTGGACAGACAGAAGTAGAAGGAGGTGGACACAGAGAGGGGAGGGATGTGGTGTGTTCAGTACACGTATCGAATACAGACATGCCCTAAACGTATCAGTAAACAAAGTTGAAACAATAAGTGGACTGTAGTTACTACTGGCGAATAAGTAGTGGTAAAAATGTGCTCAGTATTCATACAAGGTCACATGCCTCCTGCATGGGGTCATGTCGTCACTTCAGCTAACGAGTAGAAAATAGTCAGTAAATGGTTTAAAAAACGCCTGCCAAACACTTGAGTGTGGCTTACAGAGTATATGCAGCTGAAAGTAGTGTAGAGAAAATATCATCCTATAGACGGAAATTTGCTCGTGAATTGTGTCGTTAATTGACGTTGTAAGTAACAGTTGTAACGAACATGTGACAACACTGGAAGAAAATATGGCTGTTCGCGGATAAGCAGTGAACTGTCTTATACGAGGCGCCTAGGATGCGGAGATCTGGGGTCGCAACGCTGCAGCGAGCGTTTTCAGCTGCGCCGTAGAGAGGCTCTCTTTTGCGGAGGCGGAAAATAATGGCCGCCCGTTAGGATCGTCGCTAGGGCCCAAGTGCTTTGTTAGCGGGCAGACGCTCCGCCCGGCCGCGCGCGCTCGGGTTACGTGGCAGTGGCAGTGGCAGTGGCGGGGCGCAGTGTCATCCAATTTGCGACACGGCTAAGCGGGCGGCCGGGCGGCCGGATGCTCCTGAGCAGGCGCCAATTTGTCCGAGTGCGCGTACCGGCGCATGAATAATGCATAGGCTTATGAAGAAGGGCCGCGGCGGGTTTGCCGGGCAGCGCCTACGGGCCGGAAAGTGTTGTGGCGCCACGCAATTAGGGTGGACAGCGGTCGCAGTCCGCTCTGCTGTCTTGTCAGCCGTCCTCGACCCGTCCCGAACCGTTTGGGACCGCTGCCGCAGTCTCTTGGACGTGTCGGCCGGGCAGGGGCCTCAGGCACGTACAGCGCCTAACGACCGCGGTCGCGCCCTGGCACCAGTAACAACGTCGGCCGGGATAATTAGGACGCGGTAGTCTTGGACCCTGCGGTTTATGACTTCGCGCCAGGAAGAGGTCGCTAGGGCGCTTCGAAAGTGCAGATACGTCAGCGTCGTTACAATTACCACCTCAAGGCTAAAAAAAAACGGTGGGGGGACGTGCAGAAAAGTAGTGCCTCCGAATTTTTAAGTGAAAATTTTTAAAGCTTTTACATAAAACAAACGTTATTAAAACTCTAAATCTTTATTTTTCTTGTTTATGTATTTATTTCCTCAAATAGTCACCCTCGTGACTAACACAATTCTCCTGGAGACCAGTTGTACTGTCATTGTAGTACGTTTGACTTTGTTAATGCAGCCACAATCTCACTGATTGCACTGCTTCATCAGGATAAAAGAAAATACGTTGAAGATGTTCTCCAAATTTTGGAAACAGATGAAAATCGAATGGGGCATCCGCCCCTTAACTGAGTGATCAGTGCGTCGGAGTGCCATGAAGCGGATCCGGGTTTGATTCCCGCCCGGGTCGGAGTGTTTTTCTGCTCGTGTACTGGGTGTCGTGTTGTCCTCATCATCATTTCATCATCATCATCGACAACAAGTCACCCAATGTGGGGTCACCTGAAAAGACTTACAACTGGGCGGCCGTAGTTTCCCATGTGGGGTCTCCCGGCCGTCAATGCCATACAATCATTTCATTTCATTTCTTCGGATTGGACCCAGTCGAGGTCGCGTGGAGGATGATCGAAAACAGTGAACCCAATGCATGGGATGGTTGCAGATGTCGCAGTGCTCAGGTGTGGTCTGACATTGTGATGCTGAAGCAGAGGATGCTCCATGTATGGACGAACTCGTCGTATTCTGGTGTGTCTTAAGCATCGACATAGCTACGTTACACACAGTCACGCTACACACTACAGTTCGGAGCCCACTCCCGGCATAGGGTTGCAACTTGCGTCAGCAAAGTGCTGCATGCGTGACATGTATACCTCTACCGTTATTCGCACCAGAATCAAAATTTCGGAGGAGTTTCTTTCCAGTACGACCTCGTACGTTCTTTGACGTTCAGCTGAGGATTCCTTATTTACCCTGAGGCAGTTAAGACGTAACACTTTTTATTTCGTCTACAAGATACTTAAAGAACGACATCACGAAACCACCAACGGTCGCTGTAACGTGTATTTACTTACAAACAACAGTGTTGAAATAACCTACATATCAAGAAAATCTACAGTAAATAATAAATGTTTAAATAATTAAGGCGAAGTATTGTGTATAGCAGATACTCAAGAATATCTTTATGTCTGGTTAAAGCAAGACTTCTTGGCGTCAAGTGTATAACGGTTCTCAGTTGCAACAATTAAATGAAACAGTTGTACTTACAATGTACATGGAGATTTTAAAGTAGTATCTAACACAAGTAGTTGTCACTTACGCATCTAGCCATTAAATAATAAACTTTTCTATTAGTCGATAAGTGCACAAATTGATAGTCCATTGCACTGTTTAACACACTATCTTACCTACGCCGTATCATAAACTAAAGAATGAATTTAGCTGCTGTTAGTTGTTATGTGAGTACTGCGATATTGCTCGCAAGTTAGGACAACCCATCGTAATTTCATCAGAACTGCGTATTACAATATCAGTGACCTAGGTTGTGGACGATGAATAAAACTAGTTTAGCACAGGGGTCTCAGCGACAGACTTGCCTTAATATATATATATATATATATATATATATATATATATATATATATATGCTAAGGCATAAATTAGAATAGTGTAGTCAGTCGTCAGTTTGAAGAAACAACTTTGGAGAGACAGTATGTTAAAAAGTTCAATGGACTGGCATTATGTGAACACATTGATTAATACAAAAATTTATATGTTAATAGGTGCTCATGTAAGTGACAGATACTAATCTTAGATTTACGTATCTATATAATTTGTATATTTAAGCATGCCTAGTATGTTTTTTAATTTCTGCGGGCATATTGTAATTTTAACTATTTAGATTATGCAACTAGTAATTATTATGTACTTGACGCCAAGAAACATTGCTTTGAATCTATCGAGGAAGATTTCTTCTCAATATATATTTTTGCAAAACACTTATTTTCCAATTTCAGTTATTTATTGTAAGATATAATTTGCGAAACAGTTAATTCACTGCATTTGTTTCTCTTTACAGGTATGTGACTTTGTGCATCGTAGCACGTTATAATTCAACTATTCGTAAGTATTAAGAAGTATATATATTTTGAATAACAGCTTTCTTAACCAGTTTCGGTGGTATATGATATACTAAGCTTCTTCATTTCCAATAATACTTCACCATTGTAAGATACTGATATGAGAAACTATGCTGTGCTTCCCTGAACGGGAATAAAGATTAAAGTTCATATAAACAGAATGATTCATGATGTAAATGATTCGTGTTGGAATAAAACCTCCGAGCTCACAAATTAGTCATCGTAACGACGTCAGTGAATAACTAATAGGGGATTTAAAATTATTCATCTACCCAGTGATTTATACGAACCCCACAAATACAGGCTATGGTACTGCACAACCTTCGGACTGACTCACCCAATCAATCAATGTGTAGCTTGACGTTGTTTACACATACAAATAATTATCAAACTTGAAATAGGTGACATATAAAAGGCAAAACGCTAGAATCAACCGAGTACTGAAGCCCAGACGTTTATGGAATGTGACACTTAGCTACCGGACCGCAGCTGAACTTTGGATCTCATATCAGTCCTACTACAACAGTTATCAACAAACATAAAGCTCCGCTGCATTCCTTTACACTGCTGATGTAATATGGATTATTCTTCCATCAAACTTACAAATAACATCGTGCGGATTACCAAATGGTGACCGCTAGATAGAGATCATCGAACGTCAGCTATAGTCGCAGCGCACAAGAATTCCCCAAACCACTGACACGTCTTACTGATACATATTGTTCGCAAGATATCCGCTAGATCAGCACTCGTTCATAAACCAGAAAGACGATAGAATATTATTCATTCCCACACAGTTCTCTTATTCCCAAATAGGAGGAAGTTTTATACTACTACGTATAACATCGTGTGGAGTGTGAGCGACTAGTTGCTGCCTGTTTGCGGACTTACGCATCCTACAGTCAAGTAGTCATATCATCGAACTCAGTGGACTTCTGCAGTCAGTTGATTAATCTAGTACCTTTGCTTCAGATGTTGTCAAGTCTGCGTATTGCCGTGAACTTAAACAGGTGTGACTGGAGTCATGGTTTTCCTGGTATCTCGGACTATGACGTTACTGCCACTAAACCGTGACGTTCTTGAGTTAGAAGAAATCTCTCCACGGGTATTTTCGTGTTAATGGTTTCCTACACAAGTGCTCTTCTACGTTCGTGATTACGTTGACTCACTACGGCAGCAAATCAAGTAAAATTCAGTAGATGCTTCTTCACGTAGTCAAGTAGCCAACCAAACATGGCACACGACAACAGCTTTGGCAGCCAGTTAGTGCCCTGTGAGATGTGATTCTGCGAAAAACACTAACGCTGACAGCGTATCGGGAACTCTCCAAGCCGGCCGGTGTGGCCGTGCGGTTCTAGGCGCTTCAGTCTGGAACCGCGTGACCGCTACAGTCGCAGGTTCGAATCCTGCCTCGGGCATGTATGTGTGTGACGTCCTTAGGTTAGTTAGGTTTAAGTAGTTCTAAGTTCTAGGGGACTGATGACCTCAGAAGTTAAGTCCCATAGTGCTCAGAGCCATTAAAAAAGAAAAAAAAGCCCATAGTTCGCCATGTTTTCTCTCCTCGCACTCTCTCGTAATTCAAGAGCTGGACCTTTTAATCTAATGCCTTCCATACGGCTGACTGTTTTATATTATATTTTGTGTACTTGTACTGCAGCTAGAATCAGTAGGACCTGGCGTTCATAAATTTACCGTCATACTCGTGTACCAAGCTACCTCCACAATTTGTTATGTATTATTGGAGGAAAAACATAGTAGATTTTTACGATATCAGACACATTTTCTCTTTTCTGTAGCTTCTACCTGTTGTCCTATTCATTATATCAATTAACCATCAACTGAACACCTGCTAGAAGGGCATTAGTTCAGTGCCAGCCACGGTCGGGACAGCAGACGACAGGCATGTGGAGGACAAACCTCACCACTTGTAGGGAAAGAGATAAACCGTCTGTACAAGTACTTATTGTGCGACATCTCTGCAAATTAACATTTATTATTTTTGAAACCATTGTCTACAGCAGCCATCAGCAGCTGCATTTTGCTTTTTTCCTATCGCTGGGTGTCATTCATCACTCCAGTGACTTACGAGAAAGTACCACTGGGTGGAATTCCACTAACACGTATACTCTGCTCAATTAGAGAGTTTCTGTAACATGAAGTAGTACTACTTGACCTAACTCACCAGTTGCGGTCTTTGAAGACGTAGCGTGTCTAGCAGAGAAAAAAATGGTTCAAATGGCTCTGAGCACTATGGGACTTAACATCTGTGGTCATCAGTCCCCTAGAACTTAGAACTATTTAAACCGAACTGACCTAAGGACATCACAAACATCCATGCCCGAGGCAGGATTCTAACCTGCGACCGTAGCAGTCGCACGGTTCCGGACTGAGCGCCTAGAACCGCTAGACCACCGCTCTAGCAGAGAATTTCGAGTAGTTTCTTGCTGTTGTGCAAGAGCACTTCCTCGAGTTTTCCAGCTTGCTGCAGTCTTTGTCCAAAGGCTTCAGTTACTTGTCTGGGTGCGGCGTTTCCGGCAGGCAAAACTGGCGCATCGCGTGACGGCTGCTTGGTCTTGCTATGGTAATTACAGACAGCTTCCTCCTGACGTCCGAAAACGCTCCAGTCATCTTGTATCGTACGTCCGTTTACTCTGCCACATCGGAAATTTTCGCCCTTAGCGTGTTTTCTCGGAAGACGTGGCTGCAGTATAATTTCACGTGGAAAGCTTCTTTTGCTGTTCCAAAATTAATTTCTCTCTACGTATACTGGAATAAAATTAGCATGTGGAATTCAGCACACAAAAGAGTGTCCGGAATATAATTAATAATTGTCAGGTATGAATGTTGCAAGAACATTTAACAGCTAAGGTTTCCTATTTACGGATTATGATAAGCTCTTCTGTCTCAGCTACCAAGTTGGTCAGTCAATTTTGTATTTCATCCGCAATCTCAAACATTGCTCTAAACATTCTCTCGTCGACTCATTTTCCCAAAGTTTTGTACATTCCTCAGGATTTTCATACCCCATAAGATGCGCAGAAGAGTACAATTAACCATTTTCCACCTTGATGGTGGTTCACTTCGAGCATTAACCTCACGGTCTACGTCAGTGGTCTACAGTAAGAAAGCACTTCTAGAGTAACAGCTAATCAGAAAGTACGTTTCCCTTTGATCTTCCGTACCAAGCATTAGTATATCAGAGAGGGCTAAATGGACAGTAGCTGCAAGAACTCTACGTCAGTCAGTTGAAGTTAATTAATGTAGGTGCGGAAAAAAAAGATGGATACCAGCATTACTTCTATCATTTTTCTTACGCCAGCTAATAGGCCGCGGAAGTGAAAATATTTTACTATCTTTTGATCAGAATATATGCGTTTCGAGAAACAGATCTTACTTATCAGCACTGCGACCCCTTTACCCAGATATGTTTCGTCAGATTGTAAAGAAGTACGTACAAGAAACATAATGCTTAACTATTTCGTCCTCTAGCGTTCAGGAGTTACTATTCCTCCTCAGAAATCGGCGTTCCTCAGTTTATCGTTGCAAAGAAATATTTAATTTTAGCGAGCAGTAAAGGCGGTCTTATGAGAGCGATATACTGACAGCGGAAACGCTGAAAGTCTAAAAACGTTAAGCTATAAAAAGTCCATGTTTCAAAGGAGATCAAGTACAAGTAGATTAAATGTATATGTGTTTTCCATTGATTTGAAGTGGTAACAAACAAGCCTGCTTCATCCATTAAGTACATGTACAACGTCTCTCTTGTGCAATTTTAAGTATACCAGTACACCATCGTTAAAAAAAAAAAAAAAAAAAAAAAAAACGTGTAGACAGCAGACGTGGTTCCAGCGATGGAGGTAGCTAGATCGAAATGTACAGGCGAAGGAAAAACTAATCATTACTCTTTGACAATCTAATAGATGTGCCGTGATTACGTACTATTCGTGATCACCTGCTCTAAGCCTGTGGGATAAATTCCTAACCTAAAGAGTCACGCAACACTGTTGATGCTAACCTCGAAGTCGTACGAGGACGTTAATTTCGCCAATCACGTTTGTTTTATTCACGATGAGAAGGCTGTGTTTAGGCTCTAAGCTTCACCCTCTTTCCTCTCTCGTAGCGTTATCCGCAAAACAAATACGACGCTGTGCAACACCCGCACTCATTTCAGTCAGCATCATTCAAACAGTTACGGTTGGAGAGCCCTGTCACGTTAGCCACTGAAGTGACAAGTCCAACTCCTGACACATTATCTTGGAACTCATGATGTCAAAAATAATAACAAAATAATAATAATATGAGTAAATTGGTGCTCTTAAACTTTGAATTTTAGAGCGTTTCACCTACAGTGCAAGCCTTAACTACAGTATTGCACGAGAACTGCTCACCTGCAGTGCGAGCCTTAACTACAGTACTGCACGAGAACTATAATTCTAACGTACCTGCATACGCTTCAGCCCTTTCCTCGAACTTTCGCAAATTGTGCATTTGCGTTAGCCAAAATAGAAGAACTAAATGCAGCCTCGGAAAGAAGTCCAGCAAATTCGTTACTTCATTAGCACTTAACACTTGTGTACCCATATCATCAACGCGAACAGAAGCGTAAAAATAAGCGGCAGTGAAAAAACTTACCAATTCTGGCGATCCTGCTGCACGTCAGTACAGCAATTGGCTATTGAAGTCTGTCTGTTATGGAGTGGTCTATCCTCATACGCTCTTTTTGCTAATGACACATGGCTGCATTTATCAGGGTATATTAACTAGCACATTAATCAGCGTTATAGTTTTGAAAATCGTCATCCGTTACGCCAATAACCTATTCATGATATGAAAAGAGGAGGATGGTGGAAAAAGAGCGGACGAGTTCCACTAATTGAACACCATCCTCCTCTTTTCATATCATAGCTTCTGATAGGAATATGAGAGCAAAGTAATGAGACTTTTTCAGAGAATTAACAACTAACGAAAATATTTATAGTGATTTCGTGCAGCACAATGCAATAGGACACCATCAATGCTTCTGTGACAGGATGGATAGGTATTTTCGGTAATAGGATGGTTCTTCTTACTAAGGCGGCTCTGAAGTCGATCAGTTAAGACGTTTTTATTATGTCGATTTCTTGTCTGTCTGTTCGATAGAAATTTGATAAACAATTTTAAACTAACATCTCGATGAACTATACACTTGAAACTTAAAACGTACCTGGGAACTGGATGGCAATACGATATTAACTCGCTTTCTTATCCGTCTGATCGGTGATAATGGAAAATAAATTTTTAGTCAACAACTTTTTAAACTGGATAAAAAGTATTAAATAACATCACCTAGCGCCATACAGAGTCCTAATACCATAGAGATAGTTCTGAAAATTTGTGCTTATGAATTTTTAGAAGTGACGGCAATAGTTGTAAGATTTAAAACGGAAAAGTGGAGCGCGTGCAGTAGAAGATGAGGTGAAGTATTCATGTATTTATTAGGGAGTCATAAGCGTTATGTTATTCTCGCTCATGTCGTTATTTATTTGTGATTTATAAGCTCATCGTGTACTTCGAAGCTGTACAAAAGCAATTTTAAGGTTAGACTGGCATGTTTACTCATAAATAATTAAATCTGTATTTTTTTTCTTTCGATTTATGGTGAAATGGACAGCCAAGTACTAGAAGAGGTATAGCCAAATACTAGAAGAGGAACCAGCATCGTATGGTTTTTGAGATAACAACAGTTAACACAACAGTTCCTATCAAAAACATTTCATATGTTTGTGCATGTGCATTAGACGTTCGTAAATGCCAAAGGTGGTTTGCTAAGTTCAAAACCGGCAACTTTAAAGTGGACGCAAACCCTTGTAAGACAATCGAAGAACCGTTAAACACCCTTAACCAACCTTGATCGACCATTCGAAAGATACTGGCAAAGACAAACAAAGCTAACAGATCCACCACACGCCACTTACTGCTTCAGCGGCACAGTGCAGAAGCGTTTCCTGATCGCTGGAGATGACACATGGTTCATCTACGATAACCCAAAGCGCAAAAGGCAGTGGCTCTCTCCGAATGAACGCCAGGACTTACAGCTAAGCCAAATTTGCACCCAAAAAAGGAGCTTTTATATGTTTGGGATCGTCCGCTTTGAAGTTCTGAAACCTGGATAAGCTGTGAATAAAGAACTTAACTGTGAACACTTGGATCGAGTAAATCAGTCTTTAATTCATTTTGTTCCGACCGCTACATCATTTTGTAAATGGCAAAAACCTTGAGCACGCATAAGTGCTGCAACACGACGTTGCATGGACTCAACTAATGTCTGAAGAAGTGCTGGAGGGACCTGATACCATGAATTCTGCAGAGCTGTCCATAAATCCGCAAGAGTACGAGAGGGTGGAGATCTCTTCTGAAGAGCATGTTGCAAGGCATCCAAAATATGCTCAATAATGTTCATGTCTGCGGAGTTTGGTGGCCAGCCGTAGTGTTTAAATTCAGAGGAATATTCCTGGAGCCACTCTATAACAATTTTGGACGTGTGGAATCTCGCATTGTCCTGCTGGAATTTACCAAGTCCGTTGCAATGCACAATGGACGTGAATGGATGTAGGTGATCAGACACGATGCTTATGTACGTGTTGCCTGTTAGAGAAATATCTAGACGAATCAGGGGTCCCATATCACACGCCCCACATCATTATAGTGCCTCTAACAGCTTGAACAGCCCCTGCTGACATGCAGAGTTCATGGATTCATGAGGTTGTCTCCATACCATTAGACGTCCATCTGCTCGATACAATTTGAAACGAGACACGTCTGAGAAGGTAACATGTTTTCAATAATCAACAGTCCAATGTCGATGTTGACGGGCCCAGGCGAGGCGTAAAGCTTTGTGTCGTGCAGTCATCAAGAGTACACGAGTGGGCTTTCGGCTCGGGAAGTTTCGTTGTATGGTTCGCACGCTGACACTTGTTGGCGGCCCAGCATTGAAATCTGCAGCAATTTGCGAAAGAGATGTCATGTTGAACGATTCTCTTCAATCGTCGTTGTTCCTGTTCTTGCAGGATCTTTTCCCGGCCGCGGCGATGTTGGAGATTTGATGTTTTACCGGATTACCGATATTCACGGTACACTAGTGAAATGATCGTACCGGAAAATTCCCCATTCATCGCTGCCTCGGAGATGCTGAGTCCCACCGCTCATGCGCCGACTAGAACACCATGCTCAGACTTACTCAACTCTTGACAATCTGCCATTGTAGCAGCAGTAACCGTTCTGTCTGCGCCAGACACTTGTCTTCTATAGGCGTTACCGACCGCAGCGCCATGTTTTGCCTGTTTACGTATCTCTGAATATGTATGCCTATACATTTCTTTGGCGCTTCAGTGTACCTAGAGAGTGACACTGTTTCTTACGTACAGACGTTCTTGGCAAAGGATGTATTCTCAAAGCTCGTCGATGTCCCCACAGATTTAAATCGCTGTTCTGCCGTGCCTCGTCATCGGAGCGTAAGAACCTGCGGGAGGTCCCCCACTAATGTTCGCTCCCTGGCACTCGCACGACTCCTCCCTCGTTTGTCTGCACCACTGACTCGTAAAATTGGGATCCGCCGACGCTAACGTGCGTCAAATTGCAGGCCATCTGCTGAGTGCTTTCTTGCAGCCGTGGCCTAAGAGATCTCCACGGCGCGTCAGCCGAGGCGCTGCCGATTACGGCTCTCTTCACTGCGAGGAAGTGCACTTTCATCTCAGAATGAGGAGGTAGTCATTCGGACGCGAATCCCACCCTAGAACTGTAGTAAACGAAATTCGCTAGGACCGTCCAACTCCGACTGCTAGGTTACTCTTATATCGTATATCTTGACTGTGGAATCTTAAATGTACAGCTGTGCTGTGGAACCCACCTCACGGTGTGTGGTAGTGGGTAGTTCCTATACACCTAGCATTTGCCCTCCCCCAAATTCAGCTTCCATTCGTAAGTGGTGCGTAGAGTGAACCTTTTGTAAACTCTCGTCGCTAGTTTTGTAAAGGTCTCGTCGCTACTGCTGTGGAGGCCGATTTTCCCTGTTACAGTTGAACGAGTTTGTGAATTCGTGAAAGGGTTTCTGGTGCAAAACACCGCTAAGGCACTTTCTCCCTGCCATTATTACACAGCTATACCCTAGCGTCAGGTAACAGGAAAGGAGAACGGAGGTTCTACAACACTCCAACAAATTAGTAACAAAGTCACCCAAATGAGTTAAAAAGGTTTACTTATGTTAGTGACTAATTGAATAATAAAGTCTGTGAATCTGCTTGTAATATTACAGAAAAAGGTCCTCAGTGGCTGCTGTTGTTGTGGTCTTCAGCCCTGAGACTGGTTTGATGCAGCTCTCCATGCTACTCTATCCTGTGCAAGCTTCTTCATCTCCCAGTATCTACTGCAAACTACATCCTTCTGAATCTGCTTAGTGTATTGATCTCTTGGTCTCCCTCTACGATTTTTACCCTCCACGCTGCCCTCCAATGCTAAATTTGTGATCCCTTGCTGCCTCAAAACATGTCCTACCAACCGATCCCTTCTTCTAGTCAAGTTGTGCCACAAACTTCTCTTCTCCCCAATCCTATTCAATACCTTCTCATTAGTTACGTGATCTACCCACCTTATCTTCAGCATTCTTCTGTAGCACCACATTTCGAAAGCTTCTATTCTCTTCTTGTCCAAACTGGTTATCGTCCATGTTTCACTTCCATACATGATTACACTCCATACAAATAATTTCAGAAACGACTTCCTGACGCTTAAATCTATACTCAATGTTAACAAATTTCTCCTCTTCAGAAATGCTTTCCTTGCCATTGCCAGTCTACATTTTATATCCTCTCTACTTCGACCATCATCAGTTATTTTACTCCCTAAATAGCAAAACTCCTTTACTACTTTAAGTGTCTCATTTCCTAATCTAATCCCCTCAGCATCACCCGATTTAATTTGACTACATTCCATTATCCTAGTTTTGCTTTTGTTAACGTTCATCTTATATCCTCCTTTCAAGACACTGTCCATTCCGTTCAACTGCTCTTCCAAGTCCTTTGCTGTCTCTGACAGAATTACAATGTCATCGGCGAACTCAAAGTTTTTACTTCTTCTCCATGAATTTTAATACCTACTCCGAATTTTTCTTTTGTTTCCTTTACTGCTTGCTCAATATACAGATTGAATAACATCGGGGAGAGGCTACACCCCTGTCTCACTCCTTTCCCAACCACCGCTTCCCTTTCATGCCCCTCGACTCTTATAACTGCCATCTGGTTTCTGTACAAATTGTAAATAGCCTTTCGCTCCCTGTATTTTACCCCTGCCACCTTCAGAATTTGAAAGATAGTATTCCAGTTAACGTTGTCAAAAGCTTTCTCTAAGTCTACAAATGCTAGAAACGTAGGTTTGCCTTTTCTTAATCTTTCTTCTAAGATAAGTCGTAAGGTTAGTATTGCCTCACGTGTTCCAACATTTCTACGGAATCCAAACCGATCTTCCCCGAGGTCCGCTTCTACCAGTTTTTCCATTCGTCTGTAAAGAATTCGCGTTAGTATTTTGCAGCTGTGACTTATTAAACTGATAGTTCGGTAATTTTCACATCTGTCAACACCTGCTTTCTTTCGGATTGGAATTATTATATTCTCTATAGCCTCAGTGGCTAAGTGGAAATAATCGTAGGTAAACTTCACAGTACATAGCAAATGCAATTTACAACTGACCGTCCAAGTATTCACTAAACGACGTTCCCTGTCTAAGTCAGCCCTGGACGAATGGGCGAGAGCTGCTCTTCTATCTTACGAGTACGCTTCTGTTCGTTGTCGTCCGGTCGTTGGTGGATTGTATTCGGTCCGCACCTCTATGGCACTGGCACCAGATTCCATCTTTGCGCCTGATGTGCTTTTGCCCTGGTTGTGTCTTGTTCGGACGATACAACAGAGTCACTCTCACTAGGCCATCTCGCTAGGCCACCGAATGAACATAAACTCATCTGATTTTCCCATCGAGGTCATTCCGGGACATGCGTGCAGGAGGAAGTCGTCCGATCTTGGAAATTTTAACAATAACTCCCCCCCTTAAGGACTACACTTACCTTGTAAGGTCCGTCATAGAAGACTGATGAGGAAATGCTTAACGCTCTGGCGCTTGCTGAGCCAACACACTCTTCTTCAGGTCTTCTTCGTTTTCTCTATTACTTCCACCTGTATGGTTCCGTCTGGGGACCAATACAAAAAGTTTGGTCGAACCAGTATTTCTTAAGCAACTACTTTCAGATGTGAATTACGTATCCTGGAATACGTATTGAACGTGATCGTTTTGGTAATCGAGATGCTATAGTGTGGGGAGACACAATGTTGCATGCGTGTACTGACCTCTTTGCAGAGGGTTCACTCATCGGTCAGTGACACTGTGCTCCACCCCTATGTGCGTCTTTTCAGCGGTTCGTTCGGCCCTGACTTCATTTCTTGACAATGAGTGACAGTATCGAACTCTGCAGATAAAATGAATATGTAAGTCATCTACTTCCCCTATAAGTGGCTGGACGTAGTTCTTTAGGTCGTCCTGCGTAGATGCTCAAAGATATCTATTTCTCCTGGTATAGCAAATTATCTCTTGTCCATTATAATTATCCGGGCTGTTATGCCGTGGTCGGTTGACGAATTCTGTGTCGATTCCCAACGTTTCGTCTCCGACTGCGGGAGACATCTTCAAGGGGGTCCGTAGCTCAATGGAAGGTCCAACACACCCACTGGCTCGCTACTGACTGCCGCTAAATTCCGTGTCCGCGCGCTCCCACGCCGCGGCGTGACGTCACGTGTTTTGAAAACGTCAGTGCAATTGGCCGCTGTCCGTCGCCGTCGATCGCCGTTGCCATCACCCAGTAGTGGGCGGGTGGTACACATCTTCTTTAACACCGGCATCCATATGCCGTTTAATTTCACACCCTCCTCCTTACGAATGAAATTATTAGGGTGTTTAGCGATTTCGATTGCCTCCCTGTAGAGCCTTTCGTAATATCCGCTTGTGGCCGCTAGTATTTGCGTCTCCTCGAAACGAATATTGTGGTTCCCTGGCTGGAAAACATGCTCCGCAACAGCTGATCGTTCCGTTTCTCCTCTTCTGCAATTTCCCTTATGCTCTTCCAAACGTTTAGAAACAGTTCTTTTAGTGGTACCCACATAAACATCACCACAGCTGCATGGGATCCTATACACTCCAGCTATTTCCAGTGGTTTGCGAGCGTCCTTGGCAGGCTTAAGGTATTCCTGTATCTTCCTGGTGGGCTTGTAAATTACGGTAATATTCCGCTTCGTCAAAATCCTCCCTATTCTTTCCGTTACGTTTTTAACAAACGGCAGGAAGACCTTAGATTTTGCAGTAGCCTGTACGTCAGTATGATTTCTGCGTGGGTGCCTCAACGCACGTTTTATTTCGGCGGACGAATATCTGTTGTTCATTACGGGGTGTTATCAAGACGTTAGCGGACAGAGCTAGAAATATTTGTGAACCTGAGTTGCTCGACGCTGAGATGGAACATCTTCACAATGCACTAATGAACAACGGATATTCGTCCGCCGAAATAAAACGTGCGTTGAGGCACCCACGCAGAAGAAAGTCTTAGAAACAAGTCATACCGAATTTTCGGCTGATTTCGTTGCATACAGTAAAAATGATGCCTATAATTAAATCTGCTTTTGACTATCAATATACTTGATTCAGTTAAATCCTTGTATGTTTGTTGTTTGTAGCTTACACTGTCTCCCTTTTTAACATTTATTCCGGCTACCTGTATTACGAAAAGGGTCAGATGTCTCTACAGTCAGTGGTCAAAAGATCGGCAGATAGGAATTCGTTTATCGCCGGCCGTTGTGGCCGAGCGGTTCTAGGCGCTTCAGTCCGGAACCGCGCGTCTGCTACGGTCGCAGGTTCGAATCCTGCCTCGAGCATGGATGTGTGTGATGTCCTTAGGTTAGTTAGGTTTAAGTAGTTCTAAGTTCTAGAGGACTGATGACCTCAGATGTTAAGTCCCATAGTGCCCAGAGCCATTTGAACCATTTGAATTCGTTTATCTGCTAACAAGTAAATGATGCCACTCAGAACGGATGATTAGGCATTGTGATAACATCTCTTCAGAATAATCACAGCGCGACATTGTACACTGCTTTCAATTGCTGTCCTTCCACCCGAACCTCAAAATTGTTCCCCTTGCACTTTTCCTCTTCCTCCGAAATGTTCTTTTACTTCTTTCACTCCACCTTCGACGTACAAGTTGAACAACATTGATGGTAATGTTCAATTCCAGCTTTCATCGTTGTTAGCACAATCTTGCTTCATTTCCTACTTTGATTACCCCCATTGGGAGGTAGCCTATGTCGCATTCATATTGATAGCCGTACACTTCATACTGACTTTTATCCTGAGGGAGTTACACGGAACATACGCAAGAGCCCTGAGAAACTGTTTCACCCCTCAGCGAAAGCCGGCTTTCGTCAGGTTGACCGATCACGTCATGGTGTGCTCGCAGTGATGGACTGGGCGCGCCTTCCCCTGCAACACTTGGTCCACTTTCTACTAGCGGTGCAGGTTCCGACTTCGGTCGTCTGCGGACGTGCCACGCCTAGTGCATGTTTCATGGGCATTAAACCGCCTTTGCTCATGGAACGATCTTTGTATAACAACAGGAAACAGCAAGAGTAAAATGAGACGTCTAAATAACGGGCTGCTCCGAGGTTCAGTACTCGCTGCGGCCCAGTTTAAGCTGTACATTTCGGATATATCAAATACAATACCTAAAAATTTATATATGTCGACGACCTTCCCTTTGCTAACCGTACTAACTAGTACAGAAATGCCAGACCCAAGTGAAATATATTTATACCAAACAATTCAAGCCACGTCTGTCACTTTCATCCAACATCAACTCCTGCTGCTTAATGGCTCTATGCTTTCCTCTGCGGCCTCTTTCTACCGAACAAGTCCATGCTTACTTATCCGCAAAATTTACAAGAAAAGTGGGAATGTGCCTAAGCAGAATTCTACCCCTTCGCATGGGAACGCACTTTTGAAGACTCTGTAGCCTTTCGTACCGAAAAGTAATATCTTAACATGTTTGAAGACGAATGATCACCACTATTGATTACCGCTGTAAAACACGAATTCCGCGCCTTAGGGCCTCGATTTAGCCACGTCAACTATACGGTGGCTGTAGGCCGACTCTCCGGTTTCGTGAGCTCCACGAAATTATTTAACACTTACGTCTGCCAGCCAGTCAGCATCAGGAGCAGAATACAGGTTTTATCATAGCTCACTTCTTGCTCTGGTTCATATCGCTTTCGTAAGGCCCAGCATACAGTCAAGTTAGAAAACATCGGCCGTCGTGGGAAAATTACTCGCCCGTTAGGTAAGCATAGTCGGCTCCGCCGACCACCCACTGTGAAGCGTTAGAAAAATCCCGACCATATCCTCGAAGCCGAACGAACACCTGCATCTGATCCCGAAGACTACAACAGCAAAACGAGCTAGTTGATTGTTGGATCAGAAAAAGGATTTGTTACAAATGGCGTAGCAGGAAACATTGTTGGCCACACATTTTCTGGTTATTCCTAGAGTGCTGACATATATATGCATTGGAGTGCAACTTTTGCATGATTTGTCACCACGAAGTAACATAACTCGATGGAACTTGGACCGTATGTAGAAAGAACTGCCACATTATAGTACAGTCTAGTGTAGTGTAATGTAGAAGGTAATTGAAACAGACGAAAAATAGATTAAGTAGAAAGGAAAATTTAAGATGGTTATAGTTGCAATATGAAGGACATTTTTAAAAAAGAAACAGCTGATAATAATCAAAAATATAAACCGAGTGTGAGCAATGAGCGTCGAGGAAGACAGAAATGAAAAGATGAAACGCAGTTTGAAGTGTGATGTTTCCAGAGAAAGCTGAAGAGTTGGGGTATTGGTCAGAGAAGGAATGACATCCCACGTTGACTCGAGGAGTAGGAACAAGAAAGGAGAATTTAATCAAACCAAAGGTTGTTGACCGAAACAGCGACAGCAGATACGTTGCGGAACGATAAATGAAAGTTCAAAAACAGTGAGAGCGTGAAGAGCTGTTTCCAAATAACTACTCAGAAAATCTTGCATGTCGGGCAGCCTACTGATAAAAAGCGACAAAAAGTAGACCTGGGCGTTCTATGTGTTCCATATTGAAAGTACTGCTCGACAGAACGAGACTAATTTCGCGATCCATTCAACGGCTCAAGTCTTCCGTGGTGAAAGGATGTGAAGTATAATCACGTGCTTCGCTGCAGCTAAAATGAGAAGACTGTAGAGAATGCATATTACTGTAATGGTTAACTGTAAGCTTCTTTTTATGCTTCCTTATAACAAGGTGGCCACGCCTTTTCTCGTCAAAGGTAGTTGCAGGTGTAGTGATAATTGTGGCACGTAAATAGTGATAAGTTTCCTGACTGAGCAGGGCTAACTGCACCCTGCAAATGAGAGGTTGGTAACGCTTCCGAAACTGTTATTACGGCAAAGGTGAAATCAAAACATTGTCCCAGGTTTCTGCGTATCCTTCCAATGAGGACGTCTGCTGAAAGTTGGTTCATAGCCCAAATGAGATTGTGCTTCCGTTCTCACTTGTTTGTTTTTATACGAACCGGACAGAGTAACAGCGAATTTTCGTAGGCAGTAAACACGAAGTTGTAAAACGTAATTGTGGTCATTTTATGGCGAAGCGCGTTATGCTCGCCGTTTCGGTTCTCCCGATAATTCGAAAGGGATGGGGAAGGGGAGGGGAGCGGGGAAAAAGAGTATTACGCCAGACATTTTTAGAGAATTGCAATGAAATGAAAGAGCAACTTGAAGTTAAGCCCTCTGCACACACTTTCGCATCTACTTACCGTCTACTTAATTAGGGCACGTGACAGTACCGAAAATTACAGTTTCAGAGAATCTAAACATCAGGAAGAAAAAATAATAAACAACTGTATGCTTTTCCCGACGGGTAGAATAATGCAGAAGTACTTGCTTGTTATTATTCCAAGTCGCTTAGAGATATGCAAAAAAAATAATTGTTTGCTAAAAGACTTAAAAGGAGGAGTTAAGCGCTATTTGAAGGTAATTTATTTCATAAATCCGGCAAAAAGTCACAAAATTTTATTCAACAACGCAATACCGAAATTCTTTATGGGTGATTACATGCATCGTTAGAGAGAACGCATGAATACACATACCTGATTCAGACTAACTGAGAAATAAACTGTAACAAAAAAAATGAAACACCCGTCTCTAATTTCGGAAACTACGAATGAAAACTGTTGAGATCTAAGTATTACGTTACGCACAAAATGTTATGTGGTAATTGGCAGCCTACTAATTTTGAAACATATTTTCAACTAAATATATCTGCAGGTATTTAAATCCGAACTTTAATCACGTGGAAACGCAAAACAGTCATTTGGACGAGGTAATGAAAGCATGAATCTCGTCAAGCTTTCTTGATATCCCGAAGGGGAATTATGCCAATTTAATGGTGACAAAACAAAATCACATGAACTCTATGTGGCTGAATGCTTCAGGACTTAAACATGTTCATTTCGCACTTAGACTAACAGTTTTTCTTTAAGTTGCAAACGCACTATAGATGGAGTCCATAAAGCTTTCTGTTCAACAACTTTCCGAAGTACGCTTTCGCACCATATAATTTTCACTGTGTCCAGGATTCCACTTATTTATGTATTTCGCTGCTAATCGATTTGACAGCGTGTTTAACTAAAAGGGCTCGTATTCAGAATGGGCTATGTTGTATGTGCAAAACTTAAGAACGAAGGTAACTTTCACATGATGTGTCACTGGCAAGTAATGTAGCTCGTCAGAACTTGTTCTGCACACAAAAAGAAGTGCTAAAGTATAGTATAGTATGGTACAGAACGTAGCTGGACAAATATGCGATGAGACGATCAGAAAAGGTACATTTCGTCAAAGACAATTATTACACCGCAGTCACCGCGGTTTATGATGGTTCCCTGGACATTAGAAAAGACGGGACATGGTCCTTAATTGGCTGTGTTATCACCTCCCATGCTGACCACAAGGTTAGTAAGGTGTGCTTGTGATAGGACTTTTCATTCCTCCATCATCGCGGTTGGTCACTGAGGGATAGCTGTTGGCGCATGCGGACGTGCTACAACACGTCTTCCCACCAATGCTTGAACGGATTTAAGTCGGGTAAATGGGCAAGGCGGTCATTTTGCCGAATATCCACTCAGCCCTGGAGCTCTTCTATCTGTGCAGTTCGATACTATCGCAGATTGTCAAAAACTGAAGTCATGGTCGAATGAACTGCGGAAAAGACCGATGAGTGCAACCTCTTCAAAGATTTGGAGGTCATTACACCCATGCAAGATTGTCTTCCCATACTATAACACCTCGATCACCAAAACGAACACGTTCGATAACGGTCCTGGGTGCATTACCTATTTCCACCTCTCCCCATATGAATCTAATTGCCTAACATGATCGTATTGGTGGTCCACGTGTGATCTGTATGGGATGGCGTTATATTTCATCAGCGTATTGATCTATGTAACTAGTAAACTTTTACACACATTTATGAAGACCATGTCCCACCTTTTGCAACGTCCAGGGGACCATCATAAGTCGCCGTCACTTCAGTGTAATAATTGTCTTTCACTAAAAGTGTCGTTTCTGTTCGTCTGTTGAGAAAAATAAGATTAAACCGGAAAATATTTACGACTCTCCCGCGAAACCGGAGTCATAGAATAAATGAATGAATTTACGTGTTTATGACAACTCAGAACAACGACTAGACGTACCGGAAAGAAAATAAGCAGAAGTCCTAAATGCTTTTTAGTAGACGACATAGAGAATGTTGAATGCATGTGCTACTTGGAGGTGAATGGGAGAGGAAACTGTGGTGGCCTGCATCAAATTTTTCAAAAGACTGACGAAAGAAATAAGCCCAAACTGATTTCCATACCGTGTCAGAATCTAAATAATTAACAGAATGTATTATTTGTTCTTAAAGTGAAATTTTCATTTGAATATATTTTCAAAACTAAGAATTTTTCAGCAGTTAACCGACATATGCGAATTACGAAATGCACTACAAATCTACACCGATAAGCCATATCATTATGACCACTGCCCACCGTGACGTTGGATGCCACCAGAAGCACGTAAGCACAGCAGACACGGGTGGGGGATCACCCTATGGGCTACAAATCCATTGAGATAAGCGACTTCGACAAAGGGCTGATTATTACTTTGCAGAGTCTGTGAACGAGCATCTCGAATACGGCGAAATTAGTGGAATGTTCACGTGCTACTGTTGTGAGCATCGACGGAAAGAGGTAGTAGGACAGTGAAACTGCCACTAGGCGCCAAATGGTTGGACATCCACGACTGTTCACAGAGCGTGAGATTCGGTGGCTGCTCTGCTCTGCAAAGTAGGATGGATGGTGATCTGTGGCATCTCTGCTAAAGAGCAGAACGCAGGTGCACTCATAAGTTTATCGGAGTGCACAGTTCATTGTACATTGTTGAACATGAGCTTCGCAGCAGATCACTCCTGCGTGTTCACTTGTTGGCCCAACGAAATCGTCTGTTACGATTGTAGTGGGCACGGGACCGTAGGGATCCGACTATCGATAAATGGAAACGTGTCGTTCTCCGGGTGAATCACATTTTTGCTACACTACGTCGGTGGTCCTCTCCACAAACGCCGTCACCCAGGTGAACGGCGGCTCGAAACGTGCAGAGAACAATGGACACAGACTGTGTTGGGAGCAGTATTATGCTATGGGAGACTTTCTCCTGCGCTTGCACGGGACCTGAGGTAGTAATAGAAGACACGCTGACAGCTGCTAACCAACTGAATCTCTTCGTGCATGATGTCTTCCCTGACGGCGATGACATCTTTCGGCAGTGTAATGGTCCGTGTCTCCCGAGCCAGAGACGTGCTACAGTAGTTTGAGGAGCATTATAGTGAACTCACGTTAATGTCTCGGCGACCAGATTCGCCTGATGTAAATCCAATGGAACCCATCAGGATCGCTTTCGGGCGCCATAGCCGCGTACACAAATCAGCCGGCCGTTGTTATTTACGCGTATAGTATGACCCGTGCGAAGGCATCTAATGCCATATACATCCACAAACCTACCAAGAAACTGTCGGATCCCTGATACGCAGAAACAGATATGTATTTCGTTCCAAAGACGAGCAAACAAGCTATTAAGCAGGTGGTCATGACGTTTCAAATGGTTCAAATGGCTATGAGCACTACGGGACTTAACATCTGAGGTCATCAGTCCCCTAGAACTTAGAACTACTTAAACCTAACTAACCGAAGGAGATCGCACACATCCAGTACCAGGCAAGATTCGAATCTGCGACCGTAGCGGCCGCGCGGTTCCAGACTGAAGCGCCTGGAACCGCTCGGCCACTCCGGCCGCATTCATGACGTTTGGCCCCATCAGTGTACAGACACAGGAACCGTCTGGAGTGGAAAGTGTGATTATGATTGTGATCAAAAATGAATTTAATATAACATGTACCTATGTAAATGAACTGTACCTGATGCAAAGAAGTCCTTAGCTCGAATCCAATATGTGACAACGATAGAGAGGATAGCTTGTTGACTAGCAGATAGATAACTGTAAAAGAAATATGTATACGATTTGCTAAGGATCGTGGAGAAGTTTGATGGTAGCATTTGTCCAGTAGCGGATGTCTGGTGCCCGATAATAACAAAGATGCTAATGTTTCAGCTCTGTCACACTATTGTATGTCTAAGTGTGTCGCTGTGAAACGAAACAAAGTAGGAAAGTCCACAAATATATGCAAAAGATACGAAAATATTTCTGAGGGAGAGCTACTGTTTATTGACAGACATCACTGGCTTCTGTTGTGTATTCAGTATGAGAAGGAGATATGAGAAGTTACGATGTACATGGAGGCATACACACTTTGTTTCTTCGCGACAGGGAAGGGCGGTTAAGTATCAGTACCATGCGCCTCTGGTACTATGCAATCTACAGCATTAGCCTGCTGAAGATTTACATAGATGTAGATATGACATACTAAAAAAAAAAAAAAATAATAAAAAAAAATAAAAAATAAAAAAAAAGACTTGGAAACGGCGAGACATACTTCCCAGTCTTAGCTATTGATCGGATTCGGGACTCCTTGAGTTCGGTATGGTCATGTTTCTGGTTAGGCTGGGCTACCGGATGTTGACGGGCCTTGCTGCCCATAAATCACGCGCCAGCGATTTCTCTTCCGTTTTAATTACAGCATGTCATCGCAGATCGACTTTTAACTTGCGGCCGGTGATTAGACCCGTATCTACACCATCGCAGAGCCGGCAGTCGGTCATCGCTGCCGGGTTGCGTCGTGGTCAGACGGATTTCCGAGAATTGCCTGTGTGTGTGTGAGTGTGTGTGTGTGTGTGTGTGTGTGTGTGTGTGTGAAAGAGAGAGAGAGAGAGAGAGAGAGAGAGAGAGAGAGAGAGAGAGAGCACAGCAGTGTGTGTTCCAACCTAACTGCAGGAAGGGCGTAAAAGTGTGAGCTGCGTCACATTACAGGAAGCAAATGGAAATCACTCGTAGTCCAGGAGATCGTTCCCCTTAAAGACTGCGGAAACCACACAGGAGGCGCAAGACCACATAATTTTATTCCCAGTGCCAGCCAACGTGCTATTTTTACTCTGGAAAGTTTGTCTTGGTGTACCGGTAATATAACTTATAGCATTGCGATTCCCCTTGGCAGTACGTTCGCTTTCTTTCCGCTTCCCAACCGTTCTATCAGCAGACTGCCAAGTACAGTTTTCATTTTGCAGCAGACAATAAAACCGTGGGGCTACATACGCAGCATGAATCACCAGTGACACAGCGGACTCGCACTGTACGATACAAGAAATACATTTCCGCTTGTTTTTTGATTGATATTCTAGCAGCATACAATTTTTTGTCGCCAGTTTTACAGTCTATCATATATTTCCCTGCCCTCGCAGAAGACCACTGTGTATGGACTTACTTTCTGATTGTCACCACTACCATCACCAGCATTTACTTAGTTTTAGATAGTTCATTGCCCAGTTTACTTCCAAAGAACAGTATTTGTTGGGTAATCGTGTGATTATTGTTTAGAGACGGATTTGTTTACGACGCGCGTATTCAGATCTTCCCAGGAACTGTGGAATGTATTATTTCCGATGAGAGAAACAAAAACCTTCGAATAGTTTATCGATATGAAATTCGATTATGGTCTCAGTCTCATACAAACGGAATCAAAATATCAACATTTGTGAAGTTTTAGCCGTGGGATCGTTCGGTCTATAGTTTTATTTTGGAATACTGACTAACATTGTCCATTGTTGTCTCAGTATTCTTTCATTTACAAATATAATAGCCACCGGAGCCTCATTGAGATAGTATCCCTCTTTTACCCTGCAAACGCCGAACGCCAGACAATATTTCCTGTACGTCGAAAACTGTTTCCGGCCATAACTGTGGTTCAAGCTGATACTTACTTACAGGCGGCTGTAAATCCACGCTAATGAGCAGGGACCAAATCTTCGTTTGAGTACCCACATTTGTCTTCCCTGTAGTATCCTTAAAGGAATTACATCAAATACTGAGTTTCTTTCTTTGAGAAGAACGTGACAATTAGCTTCCCTTTTCTAGTTCAATCTGAGCCTAGAAGCTGTGGCCGTATCCTTGACGAGGTATTAAAACCTAATTTTCCACGCTTTAGAAGCTCACGGTGCGAATTTATAAGCGATAATCAAATAAAAACTGTAGAGAGGGACATAGTAAGTAAACTGTCTGTTGAACCTTCCAGGCAGATTACAACTGTGTGCCGGACCGCGACTCGAACTCGGGACCTTTGGTTTTCTCGGCCAAGTGCTCCACCATCTGAGCTACCCAAGCACGACTCACGCCCCCTCCTCACAGCCTTACTTCTGCCAGTATCTCGTCTCTTACCTTCCAAACTTTACAGAAGCTCTCCTGTAAACCTTGCAGAACTAGCACTCCTGAAAGAAAGGATATTGCGGAGACATGGCTTAACCAGAGCCTGGGGGATGTTTCCAGAATGAGATTTTCATTCTGCAGCGGAGTAGCTCAGATGGTAGAGTACTTACCCGCTACAGGCAAAGATCTCGAGTTCGAGTTGCGGTCCGGCACACAGTTTCAATCTGCCAGGAATTTTCATATCAGTGCACACTCCGCTGCAGAGTGAAAATCTCATTCTGGAAACTGTCTATTACTTCAAAGATAATCACCATAGTTGTTATTACTTTTTTCGTACTCTGACACAATACAGTAATTGCCTTCATGGAGAAAAGTTGCATACGAAACCATGATTGTACACAGGCCCGCCCATATATTGCCAAGGTTGCTTCGAGTACGGTGCAGAAATGTCGCTGGGAAGCCCTTACGCATCCTCCACCTTGAAGTCCTTACATGGACACAATGGCTAGCCCTCGCTCTCTCTCTAAAGTCAGTACTGATAGCCTAATTTGAAGGGGCGGGTCTGATGCTGGTGAATTGGCCAGCCCACTTCTTTGCGGTCGGATTCTTCCAATGAAAGTGAACGAACAATCAAGCCGTAAAACGGCAGTAAAGATGTAGCGTTTATGACGTAGCCAGGTCATCGGGTGATGAGTTGTGCGCCGGTACGCTTTCTCGGCGCGGCTGGTTTCACTGCTCGTCCGCGCCGCCCCGCTGGGTAACGAGATTACCGGGAAGAGCCGGCAGGGCGTCAGGTGCACGTGGTAGCCGCAGCTAGGAAGTCCGCGAGCTACCCGCCGTTTCTTCCGCGCTGTTACTCCCTTCACCCGCTTCGCCGCGAGCGGTGATGGTCTCAGCCGATCCGGAGCACTCAACCGCTACAGGTGGGGCCGTACAAGACTATCCCTCCTCGCTATGATTTTCACAGAGCCGTGGCTACAGTCCGTACTTACCATGTGCAATCGGAATGAACGCAATGTAAAGCGACTCGGCTCCTGTTCCTAGAATCACGTTCCAATCGTTAAGTTTCGTCGCGTTAAGGCGATGCAATATGCCAACGATACCCAAATGCTTCACTGTCCAGGATTTGCTTAGCATGTACGGGAGGCAAATTAGAGGCCACGAAGCGGGTGGCCTTGCTCACGGTTTGGTCTGCTGGCGGTAACATCAAAGCGTTGACTGTTGATTAGCGTTGGGACCCTCTCCTAGTGTGGACGCCGGATGGAATGTTCGTTGGTTTAGCAGCGATTTGTTGTGTCTATAGAACGGGTGCGTATTTATGCTTTGCAGGACAGCCACAAGTCGTACTTAGCGTGTTTTGCTGTTCGGTTTCGCTCTTTCATTTAACAAGAGCTTCATCGCAGACTATAGAATTTGGAGAGTAATTTACAGTAGTTGGCGGTTAAATTAAAGAGTGAAACTTATCAATAAAACATACTGCCGGCCGCGGTGTCCAAGCGGTTCTAGGCGCTTCAGTCCGGAACCCCGCGGCTGCTACGGTCGCAGGTTCAAATCCTGCCTCGAGCATGGATGTGTGTGATGTCCTTAGATTAGTTACGTTTACGTAGTTCTGAGTCTAGGGGACTGATGACCTCAGATGTTAAGTCCCACAGTGCTAAGAGCCATTTCAACCATTCTGAATAACACATTCGAGTGCGACTTGTGGCTGTTCTGGGAAACTTAATTTCAACTGCTGCTCTTTCCCCTGCAGGCACTGCCTGCTCTCGCTAAGTGTGTATGTATTTACTGTGTTTAAAAATAATGTAGAGTGGAATATGGAGAGAACATTAATGCTGAAAGCTTTATCGTGAATGAGAATGTTTATAAGCCCCTTTGAACTGCGATTTTAAAAACATCCTGAAAAGACTGGACGCTTTGAGGGAAATAACTCGGCTATTAGAAAGAAAATGACATCTTTATTGATGTCTTTTCGCTGTTCACGGCAGGGAGAAACGAACAAAACTGGGAATGAGTATTAAGTTTCTGCCGCTGGTACAGCTCTTCTAAAACAGGTGTGACATTCGAAAATGTAAGGGCTACTCAATTTAATAACAATTCAAAATCTGTACCTTTTACTAGGGAAAAAATTATGAAATAGCCTATAATCGCGAGACACCAGAGATAATTGCGATTCCAAATGGCCTAATCCCTTGGCCCCAAGCCCTTCATTTGGTGTGGAAGAGAAGCCATAGAAAATTGCAGCGAAATGCAGGAAGATCTGCAGCGGATAGGCACTTGGTGCAGGGAATGGCAACTGACCCTTAACATAGACAAATGTAATGTATTGCGAATACATAGAAACAAGGATCGTTTATTCTATGTTTATATGATAGCGGAACAAACACTGGTTGCAGTTACTTCTGTAAAATATCTGGGAACATGCGTACGGAACGATTTGAAGAGGAATGATCATATAAAATTAATTGTTGGTAAGGCGGGTGCCAGTTTGAGATTCATTGGGAGAGACCTTAGAAAATGTAGTCCATCAACAAAGGAGGTGGCTTACAAAACACTCGTTCGACCTATACTTGAGTATTGCTCATCAGTGTGGGATCCGTACCAGGTCGGGTTGACAGAGGAGATAGAGAAGATCCAGAGAAGAGCGGTGCGGTACGTCACAGGGTTATTTGGTAAGCGTGATAGCGATACGGAGATGTTTAGCAAACTCAAGTGGCAAACTCTGCAAGATAGGGGCTCTGCATCGCGGTGTAGCTTGCTGTCCAGGTTTCGAGAAGGTGCTTTCTGGATGAGGTACCGATTGCTTCCCCCTACTTTTACCTCCCTTGGAGATCACGAATGTAAAATCAGAGAGATTCGAGCGCGCACGGAGGTTTTCCGGCAGTCGTTCTTCCCGCGAACCATACGCGACTGGAGCAGGAAAGGGAGGTTCAAATGGTTCTAAGCACTGTGGGACCTAACATCGGCGGTCATCAGTCCCCTAGAACTTAGAACTACTTAAACCTAACTAACCTAAGGACATCACATACGTCCATGCCCGAGGCAGGATTCGAACCTGCGACCGTAGCAGCAGCGCGGTTCCGTACTGAAGCGCCTAGAACCGCTCGGCCACACCGGCCGGCCGGAAAGGGAGGTAATGACAGTGGTACGTAAAGTGCCCTCCGCCACACACCGTTGTTTGGCTTGCGGAGTATAAATGTAGATGCATTGGCGGGCAACGTTCGGCCGAATCCAATCTCTGTCGTTCGTTGCCCAGTGTGTACGCGCCTTTTTCACAATAATCGGACCAACAGCCTCCAGTCACTCAAGTGACGCTTTTCTGTTAACAGTTGCTATGGAATGTGAATGGAAGACTTCGAAAAAAAAAAATTAAAAAATTGCGAAAGAAATTGGTGTAGCTGTGAACCGGCCCCCCTACTACTCTGTGATGAAGAGATTGTCCCACGAGGTGAAATCGAGTCGACCCACGTAGTTCCAGACATAAAACTGACTACCAAAAGATTAAAAAAAAGTGTCGATGATTTGTTGAAGCGATGGGGTAGTCGAGTGAGTAGCGGTCATAAGGGTCACCGCAACTGGCGGCGCCACTGTCGCGAAAGCTCGACCCGTTCAGTACCCCCGGCGCCAGCGCGGCGTTCACTGTGGCGGGGCTGTCGGCCTCCCCGTGCGGCTTTTTAATCAGAGCTATGGGCGGCGGCTCCCTGCGGCCTGAAAAATTGACCACTCTTGACCGCAGAGCGGCCCGTCACGCTGACAAGGGCGCTGCCCCTCTGCGGCCAGCCGGCCGGCTCATAGCCCGGCCGACGGCAATGACGTGTCATTCACAGAGAGCGGTTCAGCTCGTCCGCTAAACTTCCGTTCAATTATGGAGAGTGGTTCTCCACACATATCTGAGGGAGAAAGGGAAGAGAGAGAGAGAGAGAGAGAGAGAGAGAGAGAGAGAGAGAGAAAGGATGCAGCAGAGCAGAACCGTGACGAAGATAGCGGCACAATGCAGCTGCCATTACACGACATTTATTCTGTTACGAAAATAAATTTATATTTGCGTAACACGAGAACTTATTTAAATTAAAACTGTTCCAAAAACAGTTAATGTATTTAATAATGCTTAAAAAGCAACAAAGAACTGGTATCTACCGACATCTCCAAGATAGCATGGTGCATCTCTCTTTTTCCTAACGATTATCGCGTCAGACTGGATCCATTGTTTCCACGATTTCTCAAATTTTCTTTTATTTGGACTCTGGTTGAATGTTCCTCCCGTCGGCACAGTCGTCAGTTAGTCTAATATAAGGGAGCGGGAGAAGTCATGTATGCCAACTCTCTATAAAAGACTGAACTTAACGCCGCTCGAACGGGCCATGAAGGCGCAACGGTACCGACCGGCCACCGTGTCATCCTCAGCCTACATGCGCCGGCCCGGGTGGCCGAGCGGTTCTGGCGCTACAGTCTGGAGCCGCACGACCACTACGGTCGCAGGTTCGAATCCTGCCTCGGTAATGGACGTGTGTGATGTCCTTAGGTTAGTTAGGTTTAAGTAGTTCTAAGTTCTAGGGGACTGATGTCCTTAGAAGTTAAGTACCATAGTGCTCAGAGCCATTTGAACCATTTGAATCAGCCTACAGATGTCATTGAATACGGATATGGAGGTGCATGTGGTCAGCAGAACGCTCTCCCAGCTGTAAGTCAGTTTACGAGAGCGGAGCCGCTGCTTCTCAGTCACGTAGCTGCTCAGTTTGCCTCACAAGGGCTGGCTTGGTTCAAATGGCTCTGAGCACTGTGGGACTTAACATCTAAGGTCATCAGTCCCCTAGAACTTAAAACTACTTAAACTTACCTAACCTAAGGACATCACACACATCCATGCCTGAGGCAGGATTCGAACCTGCGACCATAGCGGTCGCGCGGTTCCAGACTGAAGCGCTTGGAACCGCTCGGCCACACCGGCCGGCCACAAGGGCCGTTATGATTTGTTCGCCTCACGGACGAAGTCCAGTACACGCGGCCATTTTGTGCACTAGCAAGTCTACGGCACGTGTAAACACTGACGCTTTTGTTCTCACATTTTAACTATTTGTGTATGGTATTTTATGAGGTGGATGCTGGGGACCAATCCAGCTTTTCCTAAACAAGCGTGAGAAACTGAGAACCACACGCAGGCTGGTCCACAAACCACCGCGCTGATTCGCGTCGAGTCCGGCTCACATCGCTGTCTCGCAGGCTGGCATCATTAATAACTTTCATTTTATTTAAGAAGCTTTAAGAGTTTTCACATTAAAAAGGTCAAAGGCATTACTTTTCAGCACGCCCTGCCTATTTTCCAACACTTGGCAATGACTAGACAAGAAACTAAATTACACCAAGAATTCTGATGGAATTAAAGGAATGACTCTACCATCAGGCATAGAAGAGTGTATAAAACACCAAGAACGCTCGTAATACAGCATTCTAAGCATTATGCCGGCACGGTAGCTCAGCGTGCTCTCTGTAATAAAAAATCTGAGTCAATCGATCAACAACGAACATAAATGGATGTCTTACGACGTCCGCGCCGAGCAGATGCAACTAACAATAGCGAACAAAATGAGATTTAAAAAAAAAGGGGTAGCGTCTTTGATTCACAATCAAAACGTCTTCGGTCCCGGGTTCGATCCCCGCCACTGCCTAAATTTTGATAAATAATCAGCATTGGCGGCCGAAGACTTCCGGCATAAGAAGTCAGCCTCATTCTGCCAACGGCCTTGTCAAAGAGGGCGGAGGAACGGATAGAGGTTCAGGGCACTCTCTTGTCCTAGGGGTGGGAAATTGCACCTAAAGGCGGAAGAATCAGCAATGATCAACGACATGAGGATGCAGAAGGCAATGGAAACCACTGCATTAAAAACACGTAACGTGTATCCACAGGACATGTGGCCTGTAATTGAGGAAGTGTCATGATGATCTCTCCATTGGCAAAAGATTCCGGAATAGTCCCCCATTCGGATCTCCGGGAGGGGACTGCAAAGGGGGAGGTTACCATGAGAAAAAGATTGAATAATCAACGAAAGGATAACGTTCTACGAGTCGGGGCGTGGAATGTCAGAAGCTTGAACGTGGTAGGGAAACTAGAAAATCTGAAAAGGGAAATGCAAAGGCTCAATCTAGATATAGTAGGAGTCAGTGAAGTGAAGTGGAAGGAAGACAAGGATTTCTGGTCAGATGAGTATCGGGTAATATCAACAGCAGCAGAAAATGATATAACAGGTGTAGGATTCGTTATGAATAGGAAGGTAGGGCAGAGGGAGTGTTACTGTGAACAGTTCAGTGACCAGGTTGTTCTAATCAGAATCGACAGCAGACCAACACCGACAACGATAGTTCAGGTATACATGCCGAAGTCGCAAGCTGAAGATGAACAGATAGAGAAAGTGTATGAGGATATTGAAAGGGTAATGCAGTATGTAAAGGGGGACGAAAATCTTATAGTCATGGGCGACTGGAATGCAGTTGTAGGGGAAGGAGTAGAAGAAAAGGTTACAGGAGAATATGGGCTTGGGACAAGGAATGAAAGAGAAGAAAGACTAATTGAGTTCTGTAACAAGTTTCACCTAGTAATAGCGAATACCCTGTTCAAGAATCACAAGAGGAGGAGGTATACTTGGAAAAGGCCGGGAGATACGGGAAGATTTCAATTAGATTACACCATGGTCAGACAGAGATTCCGAAATCAGATACTGGATTGTAAGGCGTACCCAGGAGCAGATATAGACTCAGATCGCAATATAGTAGGGATGAAGAGTGGGCTGAAGTTCAAGACATTAGTCAGGAAGAATCAATACGCAAAGAAGTGGGATACGGAAGTACTAAGGAATGACGAGATACGTTTGAATTCTCTAACGCTATAGATACAGCAATAAGGAATAGCGCAGTAGGCAGCACAGTTGAAGAGGAATGGACATCTCTAAAAAGGGCCATCACAGAAGTTGGGAAGGAAAACATAAGTACAAAGAAGGTAGCTGCGAAGAAACCATGGGTAACAGAAGAAATACTTCAGTTGATTGATGAAAGGAGGAAGTACAAACATGTTCCGGGAAATCAGGAATACAGAAATACAAGTCGCTGAGGAATGAAATAAATAGGAAGTGCAGCGAAGCTAAGACGAAATGGCTGCAGGAAATATGTGAAGACATCGAAAAAGATATGATTGTCGGAAGGACAGACTCAGCTTACAGGAAAGTCTAAACAACCTTTGGTGACATTAAAAACAACGGTGGTAACATTAAGAGTGCAACGGGAATTCCACTGTTAAATGCAGAGGAGAGAGCATATAGGTGGAAAGAATACATTGAAAGCATCTATGAGGGTGAAGATTTGTCTGATGTGATAGAAGAAGAAACAGGAGTCGATTTAGACGAGATAGGGGATCCAGTATTAGAATCGGAATTTAAAAGAGCTTTGGAGGACTTACGGTCAAATAAGGCAGAAGTGATAGATAAGATTCCATCAGAATTTCTAAAATCATTTTGGGAAGTGGCAACAAAACGACTGTTCAAGTTGGTGTGTAGAATATATGAGTCTGGAAATATACCATCTGACTTTCGAAAAAGCATCATCCACACAATTCCGAAGACGGCAAGAGCTGACAAGTGCGAGAATTATCGCGCAATCAGCTTAACAGCTCATGCATCGAAGCTGCTTACAAGAATAATATACAGAAGAATGGAAAAGAAAATTGAGAATGTGCTAGGTGACGATCAGTTTGGCTTTAGGAAAAGTAAAGGGACGAGAGAGGCAATTCTGACGTTACGGCTAATAATGGAAGCAAGGCTAAAGAAAAATCAAGACACTTTCATAGGATTTGTCGACCTGGAAAAAGCGTTCGACAATATAAAATGGTGCAAGCTGTTCGAGATTCTGGAAAAAGTAGGGGTAAGCTATAGGGAGAGACGGGTCATATACAATATGTACAACAACCAAGAGGGAATAATAAGAGTGGATGATCAAGAACGAAGTGCTCGTATTGAGAAGGGTGTAAGACAAGGCTGTAGCCTTTCGCCCCTACTCTTCAATCTGTACATCGAGGAAGCAATGATGGAAATAAAAGAAAGGTTCAGGAGTGGAATTAAAATACAAGGTGAAAGGATATCAATGATACCATTCGCTGATGACATTGCTATCCTGACTGAAAGTGAAGAAGAATTAAATGATCTGCTGAACGGAATGAACAGTCTAATGAGTACACAGTATGGTTTGAGAGTAAATCGGAGAAAGACGAAGGTAATGAGAAGTAGTAGAAATGAGAACAACGAGAAACTTAACATCAGGATTGATGGTCACGAAGTCAATTAAGTTAAGGAATTCTGCTACCTAGGCAGGAAAATAACCAATGACGGACGGAGCAAGGAGGACATCAAAAGCAGACTCGCTATGCAAAAAAGGCATTTCTGGCCAAGAGAAGTCTACTAATATCAAATACCGCCCTTAATTTGAGGAAGAAATTTCTGAGGATTTACGTCTGGAGTACAGCATTGTATGGATTGGGGGAAAACCGGAACAGAAGAGAATCAAAGCATTTGAGATGTGGTGCTATAGACGAATGTTGAACATTAGGTGGACTGATAAGGTAAGGAATGAGGAGGTTCTACGCAGAACCGGAGAGGAAAGGAATATGTGGAAAACACTGATAAGGAGAAGGGACAGGATGATAGGACATCTGCTAAGACATGAGGTAATGACTTCCATGGTACTAGAGGGAGCTGTAGAGGGTAAAAACTGTAGAGGAAGACAGAGATTGGAATACGTCAAGCAAATAATTGACGACGTAGGTTGCAAGTGCTACTCTGAGATGAAGAGGTTAGCACAGGAAAGGAATTCGTGGCGGGCCGCATCGAACCAGTCAGTAGAACTGTGCTTACGACTCAGCGGTATCGGGATATCTTTTGCGCGCAAAACAGGTTTTTATTATAACATTACTGTATTACGCAAACAATTTTCTCCTGTGGGGGCTGTGTTTTCCAGCTGAGTACGTGCAAGAGTTTATCACAAGTATCCATCGACAGATTGTGACTGGCCGGTCGTAGCTGCACGCCGACAATTACTCAGAGTATCAGCTGACGTGACGCGATGGTATGCAAATCAAATAATGATATCGCGGTTACTTGCTAGACTGTCGCGTGTGGTCTAGCTCGTTCGTTCGCCGCACAGCGTGTTGTAGAGCTTCCCCCCCTTCCGTCTCCCTCCCCCTCCCTCCCTCACCTCCCTGGGGAGCGAATATCGAGCGCACCGGTTATTAACAGATCGCGATAAGGGCCATCCATCAGGCCGCGAGGGCCCATCACCTGTTCTGCATCTTTATTACCGCCCGCGGCGGGCAATTCGGCCGCGCTAAGGGCTGTCACTGGATGTGCACCTCTAGTATTGAAGAATAGTAGCTTACGTTTAGGAAAAAAAGAGCTTCGCTGAACTTCACAGATTCTACGTGTCGAGATGCTTAGTTTCCAACTTCTCAAAAGCAAAATTTCCGAATATTATGAAAAGTACTGTGTCAGTAGTCAAAGGTGGAGAGCACAATACTATACAGGGTGGTCCATTGATCGTGACCGGGCCAATTATCTCATGAAATAAGTGTCAAACGAAAAAACTACAAAGAAAGAAACTTGTCTAGCTTGAAGGGAGAAACCAGATGGCGCTATGGCTGGCCCGCTAGATGGCGCTGCCATAGGTCAGCGGTTATCAACTGCACTTTTTTAAATAGGAACCCCCATTTTTTATTACATATTCGTGTAGTTCGTAAAGAAATATGAACGTTTTAGTTGGACCCCTTTTTTCGATTTCTGATAGATGGCGCTGTAATAGTCACAAACATATGGCTCACAATTTTAGACGAACAGCTGGTAACAGGTAGATTTTTTAAAATTAAAATATAGAACGTAGGTGCGTTTGAACATTTTATTTCGGTTTTTCCAATGTGATACATGTACCTTTGTGAACTTATCATTTCTGAGAACGCATGCTGTCACAGCGTGTTTACCTGTAAATACCACACTAATGCAACAAATGCTCAAAATGATATCCGTCAACCTCAATGCTTTTGGCAATAGGTGTAGCGACATTCCTGTCAACAGCGAGTAGTTCGCCTTCCGTAATGTTCGCACATGCATTGACAATGCGCTGACGCTTGTTGTCAGGCGTTGTCGGTGGATCACGATAGCGAATACCCTTCAACTTTCCCCACAGAACGAAATCCTAGGACGGCAGATCCTGTGAACGTGCGGTGCTTCGACGACCAACCCACCTGTCATGAAATATGTTATTCAATACCGCTTCAACCGCACGCGAGCTTTGTGCCGGACATCCAGCATGTTGGAAGTACATCGCCATTCTGTCATGCAGTGAAACATTTTGTAGTAACATCGGTAGAACACTACGTAGTAAATCAGCATACATTGCACTATTCAGATTGCCATTGATAAAATTGGGGTCAATTTTCCTTCCTCCCATAATGCCTCACCATACATTAACCCGCCAACTTCGCTGATGTTCCACTTGTCGCAGCCATCGTGGATTTTCCGTTGCCTAATAGTGCATATTATGCCGGTTTACGTTACCGCTGTTGGTGAATGACGCTTCGTCGCTAAATAGAGTACGGTGTCTAACAGAGGACAGTGCTATGGGTGTGAAGATAGCAAAACGGAATATGTTTGTTACAAATGTTCCAAGTTTTTGTGTTTCAAAAAACACTCAAATTTAATTTCTAATACTGCATGTATGGCATGGTTTGGTAAAACGACATGTAGAAACAGTACGTTAAAAAGACATTGTGGATACTCTCCGTTTACTTACAACGTTTTCGTGCATGTTTTCTACTCATCTGTTCATACCTGAGTGTGGTTTCCATAGCTTGTTCTACTTTGTGTGCTATGTGACCATATCTGTCCTGTACGGTATGCAAATACTAGAATCACTGTCTCATTTCCTTACGTTGTAATAAAGGACTACAATTTACTCAAGCCCAAAGCAAAACGTGTTTGTTTACTCCATGTAGACAACATACGTGAATGTGAAGCCTTTTTGTGCTCCCTACCCTTAACAAATCAGACTGATACGCAGATCGGGTCTGACACGGTGATACAAACGAACACAGTAGCAATACAGGGTTAACCACAGCGGCACGCGAACTATTTACAAACTTAGCTGGTCGGAAATGCATCCATGCATGGCCAGTGATCATGTTCTTTCGGACGTCAGATAAATCGTGATGTTTCCGCTTCACGACAACAATTGCATTGTTTTCGGCGTCTCCCCCACTCGCTTTATGTACCCTCCACTGCTTGGTGCCACCTGCCGACTGTGAGTGGTTACGGCCCACAGATGGTGGTCACATGAATGTGGACCACGCATAACTGCCTGAGAGATTTTGTAAACATTATGAGATATTTTCAATGAGGATTCTCAAGGTGGAACCCAAACAGCTTCAAAGATGAATTTGTTGTGGCAGTTTTGGTCGTAAGTGATCGTTGTCAGGCATAGAAAACATAACATATCTGTGTGATGACGATCATAATTAGGGAAATGACTGTTGTGTGTTCGGACTGGTTTCTGTGCGGATTCGACATAGAATGGTAATTTCCGACTTCATTATTATTTAACACAGGAATATTGAGGTGCCGGTTTCTTATGATGATATTGTATGATGGAAACTGGCTTTACAATTGAGTCCTTCACCGTAGCATTTATTGAAATTTTCAACATGTTTTATCGATAGTATTGCTATCAAAATAAAGGAACGAGTCACAACCTTCATCAAATGGGTAAGGCCTTCTTTGTATTTAGCGGAACGGCTGATTTTCTGTCGGTAATAGATCATGCAATTAGACAGAGGAATTTCTTAGAGACGCAGTGCGTTATTCTGGATGGAGAGCTGTCCACAGTCATGCAGCTAATTAAGGACGTTCTCAGAGAAATGCTTCTCCATATTAAAAGCTTATGGGTGTCGGGAAGAATGTCGATTAGATCTTAGTCAAAAGATGAATGTAGCTACTAGAGTTGGACTATGTGACTAACGAAATAAATGGTTCAAATAGCTCTGAGCACTATGGGACTTAACTGCTGAGGTCATCAGTCCCTTAGAACTTAGAACTACTTATACCTAACCAACCTAAGGACATCAAACACATCCATGCCCGAGGCAGGATTCGATCCTGCGACCGTAGCCGTCGCGCAGTTCCAGACTGGAGCGCCTAGAACCGCTCGGCCACCACGGCCGGCTATGTGACTAACGAATCACCTGCTACAGGATGGAGTCGTGTACGTACACATACCTTTAGATATGTGCGGATATCAGTCTTAGACGTATGTAAAGCAAACAGTAAGTGTCGACTCATTCCTATAATACTGAGGAACTGCAGTTCGTCTAGGTACCATGTTACCAAAAGCTTCAAGTGAGAAAAGCGTTACAATAGAAACTGCAGTTCGTCAAAGTACCATGTTACAAAAAGCTTGAAGTGAGGAAAGCATTACAGTAGAAACGCACCATCTGTACGTTAAGAAACTGAGGAACGTCTCAGACTCTAGCGGAGAGTTGCAGCGCACTTAATGTGGCGGAAACGAACTGCCCGACGATGTCTTTCCTCCTCTCGGCAGAGAAATAATGAAGGATAAAAATATTTCACCACCAGGTTTCGAAGCCGCTAGTTCCGGAAAGAACTGCTCCAGAATAACGTTCTTTGACAGTAAGGTCCGTTACACGAAGTGCCTCTGTCTATTAGTAGTCCACGCTGGAGGAGACAACTCCCAAGCGCTGAAGAAATTTCGTAACACACAGTGTCTAAGCTTAAAGCTAAGAATCAGTGTGTAATTGGGTCTCACATTAACCGGCTGAGTACTGGATAGGTTTTACGGCTAACCGGAGCGGTTGGCGTGGCGGTGACAGCGGGAACAAGGCGACGTGTGGTGGGGGTCGCGACGCTAGACACTGTGGGCGTCGCTCAGGTGAGGCGGCGCCGGCCTGACTCATTAGGGGTGGGAGCTTCATTAGGGCCGCAGCCTGGCGCCACCCCCACCCCAGCCCATTCCCATGCTAATGCCCCCCACCCCCTCCCCTTCTAGACACGTCTACCCCTCTGCCCGCACCGCCGCCCTCTTCGCACCGACAAACTTTTCCGCTTACGCCTCAAGTGATCGCCTCGGGCTTTCGGATCCTCGCGTTTGGTTAAAAGGCGCCGCGTGGGTTGGCTCAAAAGACTCATTCAGTCCCGCGTCTTGACACGGCTTCTCGTATAGAGGTATTTTGTAGCAGAACTGAAACCTGCGATGCATCACACTGATATCCATCGTGCCATTTTCTTCACATACTTCTTTCTTCACGAATTTGTTTAAATAATAAATACGAAAGATTCCATATTGAGCTAAACACAATTCATTAATATTATTTTTTGTACATGTTTCGATGATGCTATACCATCGTCAGTGGGATGAATAAAATTACGTGCAGGTTAGGATTAAGTAATCAGGTTCAGAAAGCTTTTTCTACAAAACTTTTATCTCAACAGCGCTTTTGGTAGTTCACGTACACTGAACAGCCAAAACATTATGACCACTGTACACCGCTACGTTGGATGGCGCCTGTGACGCGGTAAGGAAAGCATGCAAGCGGAGCTTGGACGGATGGGGGTTCACCTTGGCAAAGATATGGTTAGCAAATGGGGAGATCCGTTGAGATTTGCGACTCTTCCAAAGGGTAGCTTAATACCACCTAGAGCGTGTGAACGAATATCTCTAAAACGGCGAAGGTGGTCGAATGTTCATTTGCTACTTTCGCAAGCATCTACGGAAAGTGGTAGAAGAACAGTGAAACTACCACTAGGCGCTAAGTGGTTAGACGTAGAGGGTTCATCAGAGAACGTGGGATTTGGAAGCTTGTCTACTCTGTAAAGTAGGATAGATGGTGATCTGCAGTATCTCTGCGGAAAGAGCACAGTGCTGGGGCACCCAAAAGTGTTTCGGAGCACGCTGTTCGTGGTACATTGTTGAACACGGAACTCCACAGCCGACAACCTCTACGTGTTCCCGACATCACTCAACGACATCGACAGTTACGACTGGAGTTGTCACGGGACCATCTTGATTCGACCATGGATCATTGGAAACGTGTCGGCTCTTTGGATGAATGATGTTTTTTGGTACACCATGTCGATGGTCGTCTTCTTGAAAGCCGTCATCGAGACGAACGGCGGCTCGAAACACGTTCCTCGCCACGGGTGCAAGCTGGTGGGGGCAGTATTATACTATGGAAAACATTCTCCTGCGCTTTTGCGTAGGACCTGTGGAAAAAACGTAAATGTCGTGTGACTAGGGCCTCACGTCGGGTAGACAGTTCGCCGGGTGGAAGTCTTTCGATTTGACGCCACTTCGGCGACGTGCGCGTCGATGGGGATGGTGATTGGGACAACACCCAGTCCCTGAGCGGAGAAAATCTCCGACCCAGTCGGGAATCGAACCCGTGCCCTTAGGATTGACATTCCGTCGCGCTGACCACTCAGCTACCGTGGGCGGACGGACCTGTGGTAATCGATGACATCATTTCAGCTACGGACCAACTGGATCCCTTCATGCTTGATGTCTTACCTAACGGCGATGTCATCTTTCAGCTGTGCATGTTTCGAAGCCAGAATCGTGCTACAGTGGTTTGAAGAGCATGACAGTGAAATCACGGTGACATTTTGGTCACCAAATTTGCTTGATGTGAATCCGATGGACCATTTCCTGGTCGCTGTCGGACGCTATCACCAAGTACACAAATCAGCGGCCCCGTGATTTACTGGAATGACGTGACTTGTGTGCAGACATCTGATGCCACATACCTCCGTAAACCTATCGACAGACAGTAGAATCGATGGTTCGCAGAATCGGTACTGTATTGTGTTCCAAAGATGAACCAACAAGCTATTAAGCAGGCGGTCATAATGTTTTGGCTCGTCATTGTAGCTGTCTGTCTCGAGCACTGCAAGTGTTGTTTTTATTCGATTTGTCTTCTATAATTAACTGTAATTCTTAACATTTCTATACTTTCTTAAAAAAATAAGTAGAAAAGAAAGCTCTAAAATGGAACCACTCGTATTTGAGCTTATGGAATTGAGTCATCCATCTACCTTGCAATTTACATTATGGTGAAAACGAAAGTGATTAAGAGCGGTAGAAACAAACCTTCTAAATATGAAATTGTTGAATGTCCGACAGAACTAGAGACAGAAGTCTACCACTTCAGTATTAGTACCACACAAGAAGGCCGAAGATATGCGTATATAGTGAGTAGACTAGTGCTGACCAATGCAAGTATTTTTAAACAAAAGGTGATTCCCCTAGTTCGGTGGTATACGATACCCATCTGTATACACACGTACAATTCGTCGACGTAATTGTTTGAGAGGGCTACTTAGTAAATTTAAAAAAATACTATCATTTTGGATAGTCTCTGTAGGACAAACCAGTTAGTGAACTATTGATGTGTCATAGTCATGGCTCGGCCTGGTGATAAGTATACATGCAAAGCGTTGCCACAAGCTGATATTAATCTGATAAATTTGTTTTCCTACAGTTGCTGTCCAGTAGTACTGTCAATATTTTAACAGATCCCATCTGTGTGGTAACACGAAACATATTTACGAGTACTTACGTCCGGAAATAAAAGGTCATTCGGGTGTAAAATAGCAACACAAAGAAGGAAAAGAAAACGCGAGCGCACAAACACACACACACACACACACACACACACACACACACACACACACACCGACACAGACACACACACACACACACACACACACACAGACACACAGCCTGCCCTGTCTTCGTAGATGGGTAATAAAAAAATAAAATATGTGGACACTGACACGTCCATGTAGTGAACTGATAGTACAGTAAATTATTATGTATTATGTCAAGAAAGGAAATAACTTCTGGTAACAAAACTAAATCTAGGTAACATATTTTGTCGATATTATGCCGCATATGTTTGACTTGAAGAAGGCTTAAGTAAATAATATCAGTGAAATACATGATCTATGGCTCTGTACCGTGATTTGTTTAGAAAATCGTAACATACCATCACCGTTTCTCCTGACGTGACAGTGCTGTAAAGATAAGGTCGTTCCAGAGTTGTACATCATATAGACCTTGTCATTTTCTGTTCATAAATACTTCTTTACCTCCAAAATTCTTAGAGCATCTGTTTTCTTGGTGTCTTAACATTTTTTAGCATAAAATTAATCTAAAATGTTTGGCGAATATATCTATCCACGAACAGTTTTGAACATTCGTGCACCACACATATTAATCTATAGTACACTTGTCTATGTTGGTCCTAGTGTATAGAACAGATACTGTGAGTCAGCTACAATTTTTCAAGGTAAAACAGGACTGATGTGCTAGGTTCGGTCGATCGTCAACAAAAGTAAGGTGAGGCAACAACAGAGAATTGCGAAAGCGGCCGCATAGAAACTGCGACTGTCTCTGAGACTGACATCAGAGGAATTGATGATTACATTTAAGAACGCTGCCGTAGTGATTGACAAATATTTATGTAAAATGATCGTTATGAGGAGTGGAAGAAGCAGTCATCGCGATTGGAATTCACTGCTGTGTGCATCATATTTCTATGTAAATAACGGAAGTAGCTTCGTTTCTCGAGAACAGTTCGAAAAGGAACCTTCGGTAACAGACTCAGAGTTTTACATTTCACAGAACGTATGATACTCAGTGAAGAGTACATTGAAGTCAAACTGAAATCATTTCCCCAGTTTCCTTTGTTGTATCGTTCGATTCACATTCCTCTTTAACGACCTTGTAGTGTTGTTCAAATGAATGTAAGTCACTTTTTTCCTGTCCTCGAAAGGAAGATTCTAAGTAGCGTGGAGATATCATATCAGTCTCATACCTCAGGTAACTGGTCTTCTGGTCTGCAAAACACATTTATCCAGATGGGATGGCGACGATAACGTAGCGTTAAAATTCAGATCATTAAACCAAACTGCGTACCCTCATTTTTGCGTTTAAAATTTGTATAGTGGCAACCTTTTTGAGACGGAGCTGTGTCACAGACTTTATTCAATAATATGTTTTGATCCTTTATTTGGGATTACACTCGTATGACAGATAAGATTTGTTGACATTAGCAAGTACGGTTTATATAACGGGAAAGTGTGAATTCTCGCCCTGAAGCGAACATCTTTTACCGACAGGTGCATACAGGACGTAGCACGAGATACCGGATACAGATCGACGTATAAGAATCTTTAAACTTTTTGCTAGCGCTCTCTCATTAGAACGCATGACTTCGCGAACATGTCAGACTAGTTGCACGCCGTAGAAAATAAGGCGCGCAAGAACGGAGAAACCGTCCGTCATTTTTTTCCTCGCAAGTACGCGCAGCATTGCGAGCAACGAAAGAACCAACTATTCTCACAGTGCACATATAAAATATCGTTGATGTTTCCTTCCTTGAGAAACAGCTTGGCTGCATTCTGCCATTCACCGATTTCCTTTTACTTTCTCACAGCGATACAATTGATTCGCTGTGGGCGCAAGTGGACGACACATTCTAAGAGTTTCTATAATTCGCAGCACAGTTCTCGTTGTTCGAGACACGTCTGAATTCTAATGTTCCAATGATTTGCCGTGATTACAGCCAGTCATCTAAAAATTAAAATATTTAGAAACTCTAAAAATATTTAGGAACAACAAATACCTCATCCTTGTGTTTATAAATCCTACAGTTGGTAGAAACTCAGCAGATCACCTCATCCTTACAGATAGTCTAGACCTATATATAAAAATGGTTTTGGCATATTTGTCTGAGATTAATAGCCTCAAACACCGTTTGACTGAGCACTCTGGAAGTTGAGGTATGTACCTATTTTTTCATGGAGAAAGTTTTTATTCTGTTCACTTTGCTATAATTCACTACTAGATGGCGATGCAGCACATCAACTTCTACGCCATCCAACCGATCGCAACGAAAACCAATATACATAGGTATTGGAACACAAAAAATATTTTCGTACTATCCACTTTGTTGTAGTTCGCCACTAGATGGAGCTGCAGGATACCAACTTCTGTACCATTCAATTGATCGCAACCATGATATCGGCGCCTCAGCCGTCTATAATATCAAAAAGTGATTGTTTATCCACTAACGTTACGCTAAATGTTTGCATTACTTTAAATTTATTTTAAATTGGCTGAGCTATATTGCGAATGGAAGAATCAGACCTATTGTTCATTTACGTGAATTTTTATTAAAAATGTATTCCGTTAGTCAATTTACACCAATAAAAGTAATGTAATTTTATCACTATGAACAATCTTTAATTTTTTCACATTTTTCTGCAATGAATTATAGGTTCTAGACTACACATAGATCATCCAATTTTCTGTATGCAGAGGCAAATGATATACACAGGCAGGACAAAGTCTACTAGTTGATGAGTGAATTCCGAACTACTGCAGCTGCTATGCTTGTTAAAAAATAAAAACTCAAACTACTAGCAACGCGATATGCACTCAGTGCTTTATAGAGACATCCACAAAATTTCTGTGTTAGTAAATCTCAGTACTGTAATGAACATTGTCAATTAAAGTTCTGTCACTGACAAACTCGCATAAGCAAAATTATATACTTGAAACATGAAATAAAGAGACAGTTGGAAAAACAATAAAGTAAGTGTATTAACAAACCCTTACATCACTAAGAGAAAACATTGTAATAATTGAAATATTAAAAATTCGCTTTACATTAGTAGTGAAGAAATCTAAATAAATTCTCTTTATTTTCTTACAAACACGTATGCTATCCATCTTTGAAGAAGAATCAGTAAATCATACATTGTTATGTTGTCATTAAAATCTCCAATCTAAGTCCCTGACCAAATTAATTACTATGCTCGGATGTCTCGGCAAATCCTCTATTACAGTACCTTTTAAATATTCTAAATCGATTTACAAAATATCTCCCCATGAATGAAAAATTGTATAACAAATTAATTTCCGGCATACTTCAGGCCCAAACACATCTTACTCCATCACAATATACAACTCCTGCACTCTCTCTCTCTCTCTCTCTCTCTCTCTCTCTCCCTCTGCAAGCCTGTAGCCGGCCGGAGTGGCCGTGCGGTTCTAGGCGCTACAGTCTGGAGCCGAGCGACCGCTACGGTCGCAGGTTCGAATCCTGCCTCGGGCATGGATGTGTGTGATGTCCTTAGGTTAGTTAGGTTTAATTAGTTCTAAGTTCTAGGCGACTGATGACCTCAGAAGTTAAGTCGCATAGTGCTCAGAGCCATTTGAACCATTTTTTTGCAAGCCTGCATTTCACTCACAAGCAAAGGTTGTACTAACAATGTCTCGCAGGGCAGCCTCTTTGGCAGAGATGTTGTCCGCTATTTCTCAAGTGCTGTTGAAGCTTCATCTTTCCGTTCTACATCAAAAATATTACCAAAATTACAATTTTCTGTGTAAAACGAAACTTTTACAATATAATGGTGATGTTCCTGTTGCTGGTACTGGAGGTGGCGATAAAGCGCCGTTGAGGACGGTGTTCAAGCCAGCGCCTTGTTTTCAGAGTAGAATGTTGCCATTAACGATCGACGTCTCCCAGTGGCTACGGAGTGCGGGAATTCTTTCACGGACTTGTCTAGGTCTCTCGGTGATTTAAGTTATCTCGTTGCCGTACCGCTTCCCCGTAGCGTCAGACTTGAGCGCAAAGCGGATTCATAATTATGGAAATTAACTACGACAGCGAAGTGCTGACGGTAACACTTCTCTCGAGGCGCCGTAAAAACTTAGTTGTTGAAAGGTGGAGAGAGAGTGGGGGTGGCAACGGGAGCGACACGGTAGCAGGCCGAGTACCGGCAAGGGCCGTTTAAGAACAGGCTTCCTTAATCTCCGCCCGGGGGAGTGAATGCCGGCAGGCGACTAATGAGCTGCAGCGGATTTCTTTTATCTCGCCGGCACTTTGTTAGCTTTGGCCTGGGAGAGGCGCGACTCGCCGTGAGCTGTGGGCGCGGACTGGAGCGCCGGCCGTGGCGTGACTGGGCCTGCTCGCGTGTCGCACAGCCGTCCCTCCACCTGCTGCTGTTTGACAGCGCGGTTTGTCAGACCTGTAGCCTCTATCAGCGATCAGCGCCGTTCGTCTCCATGCTGACGCCGCTTCCGATGTCCAGAGACCTGCCTTCTTCTGCAGCGTAAACGCTGATCGTTTATTTTGTTAAGTAGCGGAACGTGCTCCACGTCTACCACAATCATTGATGTATTGGTTGATGCGTAAGTTTGTATGCTCTTTGTTCATTAAAAGTGCAACAGTAGCATGTGTCTGCTTGATAAACGACATCTCATTGTACATCGTGAGCTGCACTCAAAAAATATTTGACAGACCGGCATTCTGGCGTACAGCCCTTCGCCAGTAGCATCTGATATAGAGAATAAATAACAAATATATGCATGCGTACGTCTACAGCACAAGAACACGTCCAATACACCAAAGCACAAAAACATTTACTTGCACAATGTGATCGTGTACTTCAAAAGACTTGCCTTCCAGGTATTACACCCTTATGGCGATTGTAAACGATGTCGATCTAGAATGGTGGTTCCCAAACGGGGGTAATTACCCTCTGAGGGATAAAATGAAATTTTCTGAGGGGCAGAAACTAAACGATTCAATCCTGTTCCAGGCACGAAACTAAATTGTTCTCAAAAGATCATTACAATTACCATAATTTCGTAACACTCTAATGTTGATTATATAACTTGTCAATAATTACTTTTTCTCAGTTAGCAGCATTAATGCGGTGGACGTTACAGGTTCCTTACGTAGTCCACACACGACACACGTACGTCGTTGTTGATAAAAATGCGACATACGCGTAACAAATACTAAACATCTTAAGAAAATATCTTCTCCAAGTGGTAGATAGACCCAACAAATTGCTTCATCAGTTGTTTCCAAATGGATAAATGAATTAATTGTCAGTACGGAACAGCATAATGGCTACTATAGTGTTGTACACAGTATTATTACTATTATTGTTATTACTGCTACTACTGTTAGTGGCTGTGGTCAGACACAAAGCATAAGCAGACGGATGTCTCCCGATTTACGCTAGTTCAGACATAGAGAATGGTGCAATGAAGTGATTTGCGAAAAATTGTTTGATTTAAAATGGGGTTGCAATGTGCAGCTCAAGCAAGTGACGCAATGTAGAGAGGTAACGCAGGGGAAACATGTTTTATAACAAGTGGCTACCCTCAATGTGGATAGTTAGCTTTCTTATCTGAGGAGGAGTTGTGGGTAGCACTTCTGATGCACCACGAATTGCTTCGTCATTCATTCTAATACACACACACACACACACACACACACACACACACACACACACACACACATTATCTTTCATCACTTTAAAAATAAATATGTTCCTAGGTAAGTCTTTCATTTTACAGTTAATTTAAATGCTAAAGTTCGTGGTAATGTCGGGGGGGGGGGGGGGGGGGCAGGGGGCATGAGATAGCAGGGGGGAGAAGGGAGACGGCAGGGGTACTAACTAATGTCTAACTGCACTCAGGGGTAATGTTCTAAGAAAGGTTGAGAACTACTGATCAAGAAGCTCAGAAAACGAGTGCCTATTTTTTTTTTAAAAAAAGGGAAAAACATTGTTATAACAATGTACGTAATCATACGTACATGACCAAGGTAGGATTACCACGTAGTAAAAAATAAAGTGTCCTCGATCTGCCGGACACAGAACATTGCATGTATAACTTAAAAAACGGTAAATCGCTAACTTGAATGAGAGTGACCATCTCTTTCAAATACATGTAAACACGATCACCATATCGTCAAGTGCCATGTCTCGTATCTCAGTCACAATCGTGGACCATATCGGACGCTAATGTCACAGTAAGAAATTATTGAACCGTTGGTCAGGGCAAAGAGCTTCACAGTACACGTCTGTTGCTTCTTCTGAGACCACAACTAGAGAGATTTGTGGCGTGCTCAACGTACATTGAATAATGAGCACCATTTCCATGCTTTTTTACTGCGATGATAGTGACCGATACGAGGAAGAAGTGTGACTGGGACAAATGGCATCGCACATCGCTCATAACTGACACAAAAAATTGTTTATTCCGTTAAGTGGTTTACACTTTTACTACGTGTACACTTTACAATCTGTGTGCCACGCGGCAATAGACCGTAACGTGGTCACGTGTGCATGATAACGTGCAGGACTATAATTATATTTTCAAATATTCAGCGTGGTTCTATGATTCAGGATTGAAATAATTTATAATTGTCACAACGATTTTATACCTCAAATGTGCGTCTTCTGATGTAGTTATTCACAGTAAGTAAGCAAGCCTTTTTCTGCTTTAGTGAATGAAAAGGTTCCTTGTCTTATCTACACACGCATCAACACATTTGTTTCTTTATCCTCAGTATCTGATACCACGGATGATGCCAAGAAGTACTACAACAAGATGTTCTTTATCAGCTCCATTACTTGTAGAAAAAATTATCGACTACACATTTCGTCACAATCAAACCGATACACACCTCGTATACGCATAGTACCGTCTTCGTTTAGGGACTCCGGATAACTGTAAGACATCAACCAACAGGAAGGATCTGATGTCAAAATTCTAAGGAACACCGTCAGTGAGGAACACTAATTACTGACCTCCGAAACCACAGTTAGCAACAACATGTTTTAGGGACGGTAAGGCACTTTACTTCCTCGTAGTGGAAGCCAAAAGACGTGAGCGACCCCTTAGACGCAGACCAAGTATTTTGTAATGCTAGTATGTTATTTTAGTCGCTCTTAATTTTTGAATTTTATATCATCACACGCCTGTTTTACCACGTCGATGGCAGTCACATAACTTACAATGTGAAGCCATAAAATGAGGACAGTTTTACGTCATCATGGCTGTACTTCGTTTCCATACAAAACGCCCTACATAGATGTTCTAGAGAGGGAAACAGAAGACATGTGACCTAACACACCTAGTAAGAGTGAATATAATGGGGTGTGGGCAATTTGCTGTTTTCAATATTTCATTCCTCACATTTATAGCAGCAGAAATATGACATCGATTTTTTTTTCAATGGAACCTTTGCGATATAACAAACGCTTTGAAGTCTGATGATGACATTATAAGCCGATTACCAATTAATTAAATAAATTTATTACGTATAAAGTACACAATATTGTTCTTTCTGTTTTTATCTACCAAGAAACGACGGAAGAATCAGTTAAAATGATTAGTAATATAGCATGTGTGGAACGTGATCAGATACTAACGAGATAACATTGCCGTAAAAACCGCTGAACTGCTGTCATGACAAGCAATTCCACAAACGCCTGCCCTAAAATAACGAAACCAAGCAGACACATGACACAGGTGCCGTTCTTTGCGTGTATTATTATAATAATTGCTCAAAATATTGATCTCGAGAACTGAAACATGTAATAAAGCGATTCCGAAGAGACAACATGATACGCTGAATCTCGGGTGGCTTTGCCTCCTTGTCTTCGGGAGTCACAGGAATATTATTGTAGATCTCTTGTTTTGATTTTCTGGACTGATATAAGCCCAGAGGTTTATGTCGGATGGGCATGCAGGCTATTTTAGATTTACGAATGAGTGATACAACGATCTCCAAATTTTCTGTGAAGAAGGCTTATAAATGTTCAAATGTGTGTGAGTTCCTAAGGGGCCAAACTGCTGAGGTCATCGGTCCCTAGACTTACACACTACTCAAAATAACTTATGGTAAGAACAACACACACACCCATGCCCGAGGGAGGACTAAAACCTCCGGCGGGAGGGGCCGCGCAGTCCGTGACAAGGCGCCTCAAACTGCATGGCTACTCCGCGCGGCGCTTATAATTATAAGTAATATATTTCTGTAAGCACAGTGGATACAAATGGTTACATTTGAATTATGTTTCTACCAGATTTTTGTTAACGTGCTTAGCCGTTGAGTTCTGGTTTCACTCTTCACTAAATTGTATATGGAGCGTAGTTTGTTGCACAGGTTGGAGATGCAGTTTTCCTTGGGACCGTGATAAGAGACCTTCTGGCATATCTTCCAGTGGAAATCAAGGATGGCAAAACGTGTGTACAGGTGGCGTAGTTAGACGTTCTTCCCTTTCCAGGTACCTAAATTCATTGTTTCTGTTTGCATGGTTTTCCTTTGATACCTGCCTGGTTTTGTTCTGTCCCTTCTCGATTATGGTTTTGTACATTTGCAGCTCTAGAAGATCCAAGAATTGTCTAATATCTTTTATGAATTAGGAGTACTTCGCTATTATGTTGGTGTAGCTACTTCACAAAAATTTTGAGACTGAAATAGGTATTTTTTAGGAATCTGGCTTCAACTTTCTATAACTAACTCTGTGGAATGGCTGAGACATACACTGTTTTGATAGTACATGCATCTCTGCTTATGTCTTTTGAGATATTACCATATTTATTACGGACTGTGGTGGTTTATTGCTATTTAGAGTCCCATCAACCAAAACTGTCCCAGAATGGTAACGTAATCCTTTTCATTAACTTTCACTGACTTTTTTTTATAAGTCATACATCCGAAGTTCATCGTATTCAGCTACGTACGACCATACTAACCGTTACTTATTTCCTAAATGCAAAACGGAAGCAATAAGTTACTTTTCACATGAGTTACAGTCTTTGATTTTCTTTGAAATCTGTAACTTTTATAAAGGGGTAATGGGAGTTTGGTATGCATCTGCACCAAATCGGCTACTATTTTTCAGACAGTAAAATTTAGAGAAAATAGAACTTAGGGACGAAGAAAGGGAAATAGTATTTGAGGAGAGAGGGCATTATCAGTGAGTTAGTAGAGGGCACAAGCTGTGGCCAGTCTAGCGCTTCAGGGAAGCGGAAAAAATAAATTCGCTTCCTTCAATTAGTGTATTCGATTAGCAGACGAATACGTGGCGAGCAGGCTGCGCTCCTGAATTACCCTGTAATAAGAAACGAAAGAGCGGGCCAGGCAAACACGTGTACAGTTGTAAGGGGATGGGCGTTGTCCACAGTTGAAACTAATTTCCGAAAGTCGCAACGTTGGAATTAGTCTGCTCTGTCAGCTTGTTTATGAGTATAGCGAGACTGTTTCGAAAGTCGCTTTCCTATATATTGAACGTTTATCTTCCAGAGAATGCATTTCACTTACTCGTATGATTATTTACTGTACTCACGTAACTTTCTGTCTTTTGGTCTGTTTTGTTTTGTTCACAGACAAATGTGTTCTCTCATTACTAAGTTTCCAGTCCGGGTGGCATTCTGTTATTAGTGAAAGATCATTACACATGTAGCAATCATGCTAATACTTCGCTAACTTATGGCTTTCTATGAATGTTTTTTCTCAGGTAGCTTTCCTCATATACCTTACCGTCTCTCCCCCATCTTCCTCCAGTCTGTCATTCGCACATATTGTCTGTCGTACGATACAACTCTTTACGCATTTGTAATTCTATTTGATTGATACTGCCGTACAAGAATCTAATTTGTAACAACGTCTGCAATGTTACTGTGTACCTAACTGACATTTTTTTCTATTTTCAGGTGGGCTCATTTCCTCCTCGCGTAAGGGTAAGGGATAATAATACTTAAAATAATAAATGAATAGTATAAAATAAGATAAAATGGTAGGTTTTAATATAGACTATGATACCTCACGAAACCACGAAGATAACGGTGAGTAGTACTGCCGTTTTTCACCTAACGGTAATTAAATTTATCAGTGATATTAAGAACGTTTTCTGCAGAATAAGTATCTAACTTTCACCTCTTTCCCGAACAATATATAACAAAAGCTAGTATGCATAGCAGTACCTTTGCTGCTTATTACTCTCCCAGTCTTAAACGTAACAATATCAAGGCATTTTCAATACCGCGCACTAAAAGGGGGGGGAGGGGAGGGGGACGGTACTCTATGCTGAAAATACAAAAAATAATTAAAAAATTTGACTTAGGGTAACAACATACATTTTGAAGAAGTATTGATGTGTTATTAGAGTCCAGAAAATGAAAATACCTTTCAGCACATTCTTACAAACATCAACGCACTTTCATTAACATGTACTGCCGAGGGGTTACTTCGTGCACACTCTAAAAAAATTTAAAAATGTGCATTTCATTAATTGTTGTTGGCTGTTACTCACAGCATAAGTTTTAGAGAGATATTATTGTGTGAGCAAACTTCTCAACCTAAAATTATTAAATATGACACTGTTTGGGGGAAGTGACACCTGCTACTGTATTAACACTTAAATTTTTAGTTTAAGTTTAACTCAATAATTTAAAAAATTTATGTAGTCAGGTAGAAGAATTTATTAAAAGCAATAAATATCATTTTCATAATTTTAAGATATAAAGTAGTTCACCAGATTACAATATTTTTTAAAGGTGGGCATAAAGTGTTCCCAGCCCAACTCCCCTCCCTTGATATTACGAGGCATGATTTTTTAAAAAACTACACTTCACGGTGTGTTCATTTCAATCAGTCGTATACATATGCTGTTTTTAACTTCCTTTTATTTCTTTGCCGATTTACATGTATGTATCAAGATCTAGAGGATAACAATGAATAGACAAAAATTAATGCCAACATGAAACAAGACAGCATGACCAAGAACTGTTGTTTATTTTAAAAGGAAACATCTAATCTTCTGCTGTTTTTGGAGTGCTACTTAAGTTTCCAATCAACTTTGAGCGGGAAATAATTATTGTATCGTAACTTCTTGTTTTTTAAACTTTATGTAACTATCGTTCTTAAAGGTGTAAACGGTATTGTTGGTTATATAAACAATACGGAATTCTCTTCGTCGCCTGAATTAACTTGTAATTTCTTAGTTATAGTGCTTTTCCTGGATTGCATGAAGGTGATAATGTCATTTTTTAAAGTACTCTATTTCTTGCTTGAAGAACCCCCTGACAAACGTAATAACGGAAAGAGTTGAAATCAAAAGACTCTCGCACCACATCACACCTTCACGTGACCACAGCAGAACCAATTTACCTCAGTTCTGGAAAATTTCTGATCGTAATAAAGCGCTGATGCCGGCCCTTTGTCGCCCGGCGGCAGCCCATATAATACGGGATCGGTCAGGACAAAGGCGTAAAGCAAATCGCGCTTCAAAGGACCGCCGCCAACCGGTCCAGAGAGCCTCCGCCGACTCCTCCTCGGCGTTACAAAGACTTCCAGAATTGCTATCCTTCTTTGAGGACTGTCTTAACGAAGTTCATAAATTGTTACTACCGGTGGAATGTGCATCAAAAGAAAAGCCACGCTCTCTCGCCTTCATTTGCGAAAGGATTTGTAAGAAAGTGGAAGAAGAACAATTTCCTAGCATAAATACGTCATCATTAATCGTAAAATTTATATGTTTCGTATTAGAAGTATTAGAAGTTTGTACATCCTGATGCATATCTAAACTGATTGAGCGAAACAGATCTCCAGGAATGTCTTAGATGAAGGAATTACGAATTTCAAAATAGCTTATGTTTAGCACTTAAAAAGTGCGTACAACTAATGCTAGAAATAGCGAAATTATTGCAAGTGTACGCTTGATCGAGCGTTATACATTGCAGTAGTAGAACGAAGATGCTAGTATCTGCATAAAAAAGGGTAGCCTACGAATGAATAACAACGGAATACCATTGATAGCGAAGGTAATTGTATGGATTGTCGAGATTTGGAAAAGTGAGCACCCTTTGTAAAATAAATCACATACATGACGCCAGGGACCAACACTAGAATTGTTGAAAAGATGAAACTGTGATCGTTGTATTTTGTGGTTATAAAATTTTCTATGAATGAAGTAGCCTAGATCTCTTAACGTATTTTATTATTTATAATGATGTTTCGGGTACTCCCATCAGCAGATTAAAACGTATAGGTTGTGAATCAAACTCGAATGTCAGTTTCAATAAAACCTGCACATAACTGTAGCGTTTACTCCTGATGCGCCGCTTAGTCACAGGTTTCGTTGCAACTGATTCTGAACGTTTATTTATTAGCTCTAAATTTTCGCCTGATGAGCTTTGTGGCTTACCATCACCATCAGCCGTGACATAAAATTTCCCTAAATAACTCGCTACGATCACGTTTAAATGCTCGCGTTCTGTACGACATTCATTGCACAGTCCACAGAGCAATACTGACGGCTCATTGGCTCCCGGAGAATGAGTGACGTAGGTGCGGAGAACAAGCCGAAACTCGAACGCCACCGTTTGTAACTCCAACTACAATGCCTCATAAGACGATCGAATCGGCATCAACAGATTTACATATCCTCATATTGTTAGAAAGTGAAAAGAGATTTGTAACTTAAACCAGCACATTGGTGACAAATCTGGCGATCAGAGACATTACGCCACCACATCTCGTCCGCTTGCCGCCCGAAAATTGATGGTGAAAATCTATTCCATAACCAGGACCAACTCCCAATCGAACGTTACCGTAAAGACGTGCGTTATGAACCTCGGCTACGTAGACTGGTGCTCCATATGCAAATGGAATAAATCAGAAAATCCCAAATGCTGAGATACCAACAGCCATGCATTGTACAGTTCGTTGAGGAATAGATAAGAAGGTACACAATTGTTAGGACCTGTAATGCTATTGTGTAGTCCAACTGTGGTTCTTTATCCAGAGTGATTCCATGATGAAGTTAAAAACTTTCTGTGATGGAGAAAAGTAAATGCATCAATTTGAATGAAGAGACCCTGGTACAGAAAGGATCAGAGTCGAAAGTTATAAGCGAAAATCGTACTAATACCTCTGAGAGTATATTTTTGGAAGAGGTTGGACTGACTTAGAAAACATTATCTAGTAAACACTGCTCTAAAATTCATAGTTTCAGAGTCATGAGCAGCCGTTCACTAGAAGAGATATCACAGACGAACAACTGGTCGTATCTCTTAAGGTATGCACTTCAGAGCTCATGTTTTCTAGATATTTTATTCTTGTTTTGGTCGATACTGCCTCATTGAAAAATATGGAAAGCAAAGAGCTTGCGGTAGACGAAATTCGCTGTGTGAGGTATCAGAGCGATTCTCGCTTATAACTTAAGTTTTATAACATCATCATAGCATTCTGTGTGTGTTCCAAAGAAGTGGGTAATTGACTATCCTAGCTGAGTTTTCCGCACATATGAATCATCTCAACGACACACGATTTATTACGCGAACTTTGTCCAAAAAATTTTCCGGCACTACTGGAAACCACCGACATCCTGCGACCAATTTCGTGTAAATGTCATAAAAATCTGTATCTGACGGATCACCTCGAAACTGCTAACATCTCTCGTATTTATAATTAAAATAATTAACATTGGCTTTCTCTTCGTTTTACTTTAATTTAGAATGCACCTAGCAATAAAACGTTAAGGAAGGGTTGGTGCTGAAAGCTTTTAACAGTGGTAAAGATCCCGTACGTTTCTATGGAGCCAAAACACCTGATCAAAGCCGTAAAGTGGACTGTCAGGTGGCAGATACATCAGATAAAAACGTTTACCTCCACCGGTGAGCGAACACCGGTCCATCGAGTGTAAATCGGACATTTTGAATATTCAGCCGCGAAGACAGACTGGCGGGGTTACAGTGACAGGGTTTTCATAGTTGAAAGGTCGTAATGTCCTGCGAAACGTTTCATTTTAAGGGATCAAAATATATTGGTATCCGACTAAAGTAACTGAAGAGAGAGAGCTGTCTGTCAACGCGAGTACCAATTTGAGGACACAGTCGAGCGTAAACGTTATTAAAATCGAGCACAACAGCATTTCTCTTCGCTGTGGCAGCTGGGGTTGCAAAAGCGTAATTAATGGCGGCGATAACAAAACGCGAGCAAAGTTTCCAGCGCGGGCTGACTGGCTGGTAGCGTTCAAGGACGCGCGGCTCGACATTCAAATCGTTTCGAGATCGCTCTCGTGGCATTTAGCGCCGGAATAATAATACCATTCTGGCGCCATTAGCCCTGCTTGCCGTATTCCACACACGTCGGCTTTTCGGTTATTAACAAGGGGAGCGGAATTTCAGGACTGGGGGGATGGGGGGGGGGGAGGAGGGGGGAGAGAAGCAGGGCCAATACGGCGCATGAAATGTCAGCGCCCGGTGCGTTGCGTTTCCCAATGGGCTGGGACACGCAGCGGACGAGTGCGTTCGCAATGGGGTCAGCCGGTATTGAATTCGCCCGGCCGGAGTCGGTGAGGCAGTAAACGGGGGGAGAGAGAGAGAGAGGGATCGGTCGTCTCCACGCTGTGTGCCGAAATGAGTCACTGTTCTAGAATTTCGGAGCAGTGAACCGGTGACCCGGATATTGATTCACTGCCTTAGCAATATGCGAGGGCAGTATTTCATCAACACCCAAGTGTCTGGCTGCTGCTACCTAATTTCTACCCTCGCAATGTTGTTAGCAATTCAGTACTTTCATCCCGCAGTAATACCGGAACAATAACCTGTCCTAATCAAGCTCTTCGACAAGTACAAGCAATAAAGGAGTAGGTCGATTCAAATAACTAGATGTTCAGCTATGGGTAGAAAGGAGCTAATGTCGTAGGATGACTGAGCTAGCAGGTAATGGCTGGAGTGATTGCTGGCTATGCTACCGTGTTCTGCGCGTCAATGCAATTGCACTGTCTAGCTAGAAGTTTCTGGACACTCACTGATGTGTCATCAAACACAAATATGATAGAGACTACGACGTGCTTTTGTTACCACATAGTGTTTGTTCATCTGCGTCACTTGATTACGCTATCGGTGATCAGTCTCTGCAAGTAGTCCAAATATTCACGTATCTGACGGCATCTGTACGATGTTATTTGTGGTGGAACGGCCACATTAACCTAGCCACGTGAAAGTGAGATGTCAACCTCAAATTGTTGGAAGATTGCAAATAAAACGTAATTAACGCACGAAATATGTAGGATCCAACGCCTCGTTCGACCAAACCTTGCTCGTTCTGAGATCCTTGCCAGGTTGAATTACTGGAGGAAGATTCAAAGGAGAGCTGCACGAATCATCAAGAAATTGTGTTGACAGCGTGTTACTGAGATTCTCAATAAACTGCAAGGCGTTACGAGCAAGAAACTGTGCGCGGTAAGCATAAAAATGGCAGATAGGCTCATACTGGTTAGCGCAGTGTAGGCTTATCTACCGCCACATATCGCACAGATATAGACATAGATGCTGAATGTAGTGCTGCTCGTAGCTTTGAGTAGGAAACCGCCTGCACTTAATGATTTAGATGCAAACGCAATAGCGCGCCCATATTATTTCACCCTGTTCCTAATCCAATTGCGAATGTGACATCACGGTCATACGTCACCGTGTACGCCAGAACTTCACTTTGAAATCCGTTTAAAATACAGCGGGGTGCGGGGCGCTAATCTCGTCTACACGAGCTACTAAGCCTAAGTTTAATTCAACATTCAGTAACTCGATTAAAAATGGAGGTAGAGCAGCCATCGCGATCTCTTAATTTCACTCATCATTATCGATGCTTTCAGGGAGCCTGCAGGTATGTCGTTATTAAGATTTAAATAATAAAACACTGCAGCACGTTCGTTTTCCCAGTTTGGAGCAACGAAAAATGGCTCTGAGCACTGTGGGACTTAACTTCTATGGTCATCAGTCCCCTAGAACTTAGAACTACATAAACCTAACTAACCTAAGGACATCACACACTTCCATGCCCGAGGCAGGATTCGAACCTGCGACCGTAGCAGTCGCGCGGTTCCAGACTGTTGGAGCAACGAAACAGGTGCAATGTTTTATTACTTAAATGAATTTGATCACGTTTTGAAAAGGAGAGATAAGATATGAAGGTTTGAAAGTTTGTACCAATCCCATAATTCTGAAGCGCATCGAGCCGTGCACTAGAAAATTGCAGATTTTCGGCAGTCGATACGTGTTTGTATAAGATATGATATCTTACAGGCTCAATGTAGTGCCCCAGCTGTTGCTTCGAGGAGTTCGAGAATCGTTCTCAAAGCCGAAATAATGATACGAGATTGTGAATTTAAAATGATCAATAATGTTCTGTGGATCTTTAAGTGCGGCGATACATGAGAGGAAAGTGTAACGTGAATTACGAAATTCGCATTCGTTGAGCAGGCCATGGAAATCCTAGAGAGTAACGAACGCCCAGTACTGCTGAGAATATAAATCGAGATTCACATGGCATCTGACGACATCGGTCAGCTATTAATTAGCACGAGACGTGCTATACATGAACGAAGTTCAAAACCAATATCGCTTAAGTCCAAAATCAAGTTCATCTCAGATGGAAATACTCATTCTCGAAAAAACCTCAAGGGTGTGCCTCAGCCGTTTCAGTGCTTTAACCTTCATACTAGCAGCGGTTTCAAGCAAGTTGTGCATTAGAAAAACATACAAGCGTTAAAAATATTGTCGAGAGTTATCAACAGAAATACAACTGTGATGGCTGACCGATCGTGAGCTGTACCTGGATAGCTCAGATTGTGATAGCACTGACTTCAGGAACTAGCACAGGTATATATAGTTTACCAGTTACCAATGTTTTGTTTCTTGCGGATTTGTTATTGTCCTAGCAACGTTGTATTTTGAGATCCCTCCTTAATTCGTAACGTCTTTCTCAGAGTGGCTCCCATAGGAGTTTAGAAAGAGTTTGTTGCTGAGTGTAAATGTGAGAACTTGGTAAAGGGTCACGCTGTTCATATTTATCTTTCCTGTTAAGTTAACTTGACAAACGATTGTCTTATACCCGATGGAGTGGGAACGACGCCCTCACCGGTCTGTGCGATTTGTGTTTCTCGTTGTTGCTAATATGGTTCATTCAGAGCGACTACAATGGATTTTCTAAACCATGTTTATCCACTTCGATCTTGTACTTCACCTCTAATGTCCTCGTCGTCGATGTTACGCCAAATCGTAATATCTAAACACAAAGTCGGCCGTAAATTCTTTGCACAGTTTTCTGGTGAATTACATCTTCGAAGTATTCTTCCGATGTATCTCAGTCTTGTCAGCTACCATCCAAACGAATATATTTATTTAATCTTAAATTACCTCGTGAACTTTCAAGTATTCTGCAGTTGTAATTGATTCCAGTGAATCATCGGCGGTTGTGCATCGCACAGTGCACAGACTAGGAAGAAATGTTTCACTGCGGAACTTTCTGGCGGATTAAATCTCTGAGCCGCTCCGGGAATCGAACCCGGAGGTTTTGCTTCCGCAGTCGCTGTTGTCACTAACTGACCTATCCGGGCGCAACTCACGACCGATCAGGCCTCATAGTTCTATTTTTGTCGATACCTCTCGATACCGTTTCCCACGCTTTTCTACTGCATAGCTTCGCTGCTGGTACAAAGAATAATCGTAGAGGTTTCCTCGAGGGTAATCTTTCACTATGAGGCGGACTTTCTTTAGAATTTCCCGACACATCAAAACAGTGTTTCACATCAGGATTCTGGCTGGAAGTATTTCCTTTCGCAGGCAATAATCTGAACTATCTAGGTGTTGTACACGCAGATTGTCTCTCTTTATACTTGAGAAACAGGAAAAGAGACTGTCTTGTAGTATTTACATGGGTTCTGGCACTGAGTAATGCTGTGTACCACCGACACGGCGTGTACGATTCTCGGCAAAGTCGGTGCGTCGGTGCGTAGTAAGGGGGTAAAAGTCGAGGCAGCTTGATTCTACACGAAACCGCAGCGAAGCTCGTCAAAGGATTCACCGATAATGAACCATCCCGACAGGCAAACTAGCAGCCTTAATCTCGACTCGCATCAAGGCTTTCTCGGAGCCTCGCGGCAAACAGCGCCCGGTTGTGAACACAAAGATAGAAAATCGACGACCGTGTCACGTCGATTCATTAATTATTACACTACCTGCGTTCCTGGCTGTGACATTCAAAAACTGCAAGCAAGCTTCTGACGCCACCCCCCCCCCCCCCCAGCTGTAGTAACTGTGGCTTCGCTTAGTGTCTTGTAACGCCCCTGACGTTGCAGGGGAACTGCAAGCCCAGTCAAGCGCTTTCCATCCGCTCTCAGTTGCCTGTGTAAATGTCTAATTTCATCTGTACATCAAAGGATACAGTCTTGTTTACGCTACTGCCGCTGGGACCAGAAAAGTTACCGTTCTAACCCTGTAGTGTCACTAAACAATCCAGTTGTGCGTTTAGTTACTGTGGCGAAGTAATTACTACGAATACTGTCTATGGGCTATAGGTTAAATAACATCCTTTCCTCCTGTTTCTTCCGTCAAAAGAAAAACGACGTACTGTACTACACAAAGGTAATCCTTTAATTTCGAGGCCTGCGCAGCATTTCTTCTGTACAGGGCGAGTGCTTTTCAAAATTATCCATCAATAATTACACCAACCTGCCATTTCAGATTAAATGTGTTAACGACACCCTGTGACGTTGGTAAGCCTCAGCGCTGTTCAGATGAACTTTTTCCAGGTAAATACGAAGAGTATTGTGGTGGCAGCCAGCATTCATATGTAGGCGTCCATATTTGCAGAAATTTTTAAATAATCTATACTTTCAGTCCGTACAGTTTTCGACTATGGCATCCCCACTGTGCAAGTTTCACGTCATATTGTAACTGAGCGGAACATCTTTTCCCGGAAAAGTTATTTCAAGGGCAGGCAAACGCAACATTTACAGAAGTATACTCTCATGCATCTCTTACGGATCGCCTCGCCCATCAAGGGCGTTGCGCATTGTTATTTAAATAAGTTGCGCTCTTTTTATATTAGGCCGCAGAAAAACTTCATGTTCTGCAAGTTACAGCTATAAAGGGAGATAGTCGTTCTGACTTCAAACTGCATTCTTTGTAATACCAGTACTTAGCCGAAACAACATTATTTTTTGCCAAAATGCATTCCACAATGCCTTTATTTGATACTGCAAGTAAGCTGTTTAGGTTTTTATGTTGGTAACGCCACGTAGCGCTCTATATGAAAATCACTGTGCTGTGTGAAATCTGTGGCTGGGATGCATTGTTGGAATATTTGCTATTGTAGTGTTGGGCAGTTGGATGTGAACAGAGCGTAGCGTTGCGCAGTTGGAGGCGAGCCGCCAGCAGTGGTGGAGTGGGGAGAGAGATGGTAGAATTTTGAGAGCGGACAATCTGGACGTGTTTCAATCAGAAAGAGTAAATTTGTAATACTGTATATCATGAACTTATATATATATATATATATATATATATATATATATATATATATATATATGATGATTTTGAATATTATTAAGGTAAATACATTGTTTGTGCTCTATCAAAATCTTTCATTTGCTAACTATGCCTATCAGTAGTTAGTGCCTTCAGTAGTTTGAATCTTTTATTTAGATGGCAGTATTGGCGCTCGCTGTATTGTAGTAGTTTGAGTAACGAAGATTTTTGTGAGGTAAGTGATTTGTGAACGGTATAGGTTAATGTTAGGCAGGGCCATTCTTTTGTAGGGATTATTGAAAGTCAGATTGCGCTGCGCTGAAAATATTGTGTGTCAGTTTAGTGTTGATCAGAATAAGTAAAGAGAGAAATGTCTGAGTACGTTCAGTTCTGCTCAACTGTTTGAAAATCAAATAACGTAAGGGGTTTACCAGCACAGTAATTCATAAATTTTTCAAAGCGGAGGTTTCAATATATCTCGGTGGCCTCAGAATAAATTCAAATGGTTCTGAGCACTATGGGACTTAACTTCTGAGTTCATCAGTTCCCTAGAACGTAGAACTACTTAAACCTAACTAACCTAAGGACATCACACACATCCATGCCCGAGGCACGATTCGAACCTGCGACCGTAGCGGTCGTGCGGTTCCGTACTGAAGCGCCTTTAACCGCGCGGCCACTCCGGCCGGCCTGCACGCAATAAAAGATAAATATCTTCAATTTCCGTGCGCCAAACGCATTTGTGACAGACTCCCCTCAGTAGTGTGTCTGATGCTCTGCAGTATGAGGGAACTGTATCGACGACAACCGCATCTGACCTGGCATCCATTAGCCCTCAAAAAAAAAAAAAAAAAAAAAGTACGCGTAAGACTCTCTGTTCACCAATATCTTCCGAAGTACATGAAGAAGTTTAAGTTTTTAGAACTGTTTCTCAAAAATTTACATGCGTTCGGAATCACACAATGTGATGAAGAGCGTAATCCTCTCGGAACGGAAGATAGCTTTTTAATGTCCCGTCGATGGGGAGGTCATTAGCGACGCAGGACCGACTAAGACTGGGGAGGGATATCGGGCATATCCCTTTCAGAGCGACCATCCCGGCATTTCTTGCAAACGATTAAATGGAGCCAGGGAAAACTAAAATCTAGATTGCTGTATGAGGACTACCGTCTTCCCCAAGGGAGTCCAATGTCTTAACCACTGGGCCACTTCTGTCGGTTAATCTTCTAGACTACTACATTAAGTTATCAACTCTGTTTCGGCAACTGCAGATAACAACTAGTTGTATCATACTTAACTCCTTGAAAACTATTTATTTTTCCTTCAGCGAAGAAACTTTCAGAAACAATGCTCATCGTTAGCAAACCCCTACACTATGACTGTCCTGTCCGGCGTCAGATAAGGAAGTTGTCGTCGCAATGTTTGTATCTCGTAGCACTTAAGTTGTGCCACTGGGGATCAGCGGTAAGCATTAATTCTGTGCTGCCCTCGTTATCTAATGGCTTCGCACGAGACTCTACAGAGTCTACAGCATCAGTTGACCTGAAAATGCAGCTCGCTTGCAGCCGGAACTTCTTGGACGTGCGCCACATGCAGGCAATATATCACCTCGCAGCGGTGGAATTTACGTCCATTCCGGGTCCCTGAAGAAAAATAATCCTTTTCTACGATGTCAGCCGAGAACAGTGGCTGCACAAAACGAAGGAGATGAATAGAGCGCGAGCCACGGAAAGAAAACCCTGACGAATGCGGAGATAAGGCCATTACAAATGTTGACAGAGCTTTCCGCTAAAATATGAACGTGCTGGCTGCGAATATTTGTGGTGGGTATAAAGAGATGATGAATCGAAATAAGATGCTCGAAATCTAGGCTTTGAAAGACGGGACGCAAAGTCTATTGGTGAGGGGAAACGAAGTAAACACATTGTGGCTTAGCAGAAGGGGCTGTGCATGGTGTGTATTTTAGTTCAAGGACGCATCATAGCTGTCAATGTTGTTCTGGAGAACATTTACCACTTGTGTTGATCGCTAGAGGATTAGCGATGTCTGTCGATGGCTGTAAAGAAACGCTGGGCTGATTTCACTGAGATGTATCGCCAGTCGGAAGCGTAATGAGGCGGAAACGGAAGAAGGTTTCCCAGAACTTGAACAGTTATACATGAAGTGCTGCACATTTAAGCACCTATTTCATAAAAAAACTTTGCAGGTTATGTAGCATTCCAAGAACATTCGGCCACTGCACACAACAATACCACTTTCACACTCAAATAACACCTTGGGTAAGTCTCATTATATTTGTAAAAGAATGGTCGCCCAATTATGACAGAAGTTGTTGGAAGAAGAATCATAACTAGAAGTCAATGTCACAGTAGTAAACATTTATTCAGAATTTAAACGACGAAACTCCGAACGACGGCGAAACTACGTATTTTTCACATTAACAAACGTTACTAAGAGTGAATGAGGTGATAAGTGACGAATTAAAATTCTAAAACTGAACCAGGATTGAAGGGAGACCTATAGATTTGTAATCTGGCACTGTACAACGGAGCCATCGCTTTGCGGAACTTCATTGTTTCAAGAGGATAATTGTAATTTCACGACGTTTCGTTGTAAATACAGGAGACGTGCGTTTTAATCCTCGCCCGACAATCAAGAATTCACAGTTCATCGGTTATTGTGAAGCAGTTCGGGGGGGAACGTCAGGATTGTTCTTTTCACTAGACCATAGTCTATTCTTCCGCTGTTGTTGGCATTTTCAAACTAGTTCTGAGTATGTAATGATTCCGGTATCTATGGGTCGCCAAACACCAACAATTCTTTCCCTTTTCAAAGCCCGCCTGGTTAGCTGGGTGGTAACGTGCTTGCCGCCCATTCGATTCCCGGCCAGATTGTAGATTTTCTCCGCTCTGGGACTGGGTGCTGTGTTATCCTGATCATCATTTCATCCTCATCATCGGCCACAAGTCGCCCAATGTGGCACCAACTGAACTAAGACTTGCACTTGGCGGCCAAACCCTAATAGGACCTCCCTGCCAACAATGCCATACCATCATTTCATTTTTTCCTTTATAAATCTGTACATGCGGCCACAGCAGAAATTTGTTTCTGTTAGAGCAACTCGTCTTTCTAGTGGCTTGCTTATAAATTAACAATAATTTATTGCAGATTGATCGGTCCATTGGAACTTAGGCGTATTGCATGTACGTTATAGGGTTTAAAGAAATGTTGAAAACTGTTCGTTTCCCTTTGCTTTATTTGTTTGTACGACGCTTGGTATAGCTCTTATTTGGGAAAAGAATAAAAATATCTTGACAAAAAGTTTTCTGCGTATGGGTTGGCGTCATAGTGTAAAATACTATACTGGAGAAACCACCGTTTCGGTCATGATTAAAGTGGCCTTCTTCTGGATTTTCTGATATGTCCCAGGAGAAGGCTACTGCAATCGCGGCCAAAACGTTAGTTACTTCAACCAAACTCCTCTGTTGTAGAGACACTGAACGTAAACCTGGAGCTATGGTCTGTGGTGCGATTTCGTATGACTGCAGCAGCACCCTTGTGATTATTCACACATCCTGACTTCCAATTTGTACCTCAGTTTGGAGATTCGACCTGTTGTGATGTTATTCATGTGTAGAATTTCAGTGGGTGTTTTCCAATAGGAAAATGGTCGCCCACATGCTTTACAGGGTGTAGAAGTGTTGCCTTGGTCTGCTCGATCAACGGATCGGTCTCCAGTACAGTGTTTCATGTGGGCCATCGTTGTCCTGTTAGAAAACACCCCCTGGAATGCTGTTCATGAATGATAGCACAACAGCTCGAATTACCAGCTTGACGTACAAATTTGCAGTCAAGATACTTCTCATAGCCACGAGAGTTTTCCTGCTGTCATATGAAATCATACTTCACACCATAGCTCCAAATGTAGTTCCAGTGTGTCTGGTATGCAGACACCTTGATTGCTGGCCCTCAACTGGCTTCCTCCTAATCCACACACGACCATAACTGGCACTGAACCAGAACCAATTTTCTTCAGAAAAAAACAAGAGACCTCCACCTTGCCTTCCAGCTAGCGTTCGCTTGACACAACTGTAGTCGCAAGTGGGCGTGGCTTTGGGTCATGGAATGCACGCTACAAGGCGTCTGACTCTTAGCTGTCCTTGAAGTAACCGTTTCGTATCAGTTTGTTGTGTCACTGAAATGCCAACTGCTTCTCAAATTGCTGCTGCAGATGCAGCACGATGCGCCAGAGCCATACGCTTAACACGATGGTCTTCCCTCGTAGCCGGCCGCGGTGGTCTAGCGGTTCTAGGCGCGCAGTCCGGAACCGCGCGACTGCTACGGTCGCAGGTTCGAATCCTGCCTCGGGCATGGATGTGTGTGATGTCCTTAGGTTAGTTAGGTTTAAGTAGTTCTAAGTTCTAGGGGACTGATGACCACAGATGTTAAGTCCCATAGTGCTCAGAACCATTTGAACCATTTCTTCCCTCGCAGTAGTGTCACGTGGCCGTCTCGAGCCCAGTCCGCCGACCGTTGTGACCGAGGGGTTCTAGGCGCTTCAGTCCGGAACCACGCGGCTGCTATGGTCGCAGGTTCAAATCCTGCCTCGGGCATGGATATGTGTGATGTCCTTAGGTTAGTTAGGTTTAAGCAGTTCTAACTCTAGGGGACTGATGACCTCAGATGCTAAGTCCCATAGTGCTTAGAGCCATTCTTGAGCCCAGTCCTCTCACGATCACGGATTCTCGTGAACATCGCTGTCAGCAATCACGTGCACTGGCTCCAATCTCGCCAAGACTTTCTCCAGTATCGCCCAGGGAACATCCAGCTTTTCGTAGCCCTATAGCACGACTTCGTTCAAATTCAGTGAGGTGTGATAATAGTGCCTTTGTCGGCTTAAAGGCATTATTGAGTAATATCGACCGAATACGTCCAATCTCAAAACTCACGATCGCTAGAGCGTGTATTTAGACAAAACCTGATTTGTATCCTCATAATGGCGTTTGGCTTGAGATTTGAAGAGACGTCATCTTTCAGATGTAGAAACACGCCTACCAACTTTCGTTTATGTCGGACAACTCCTTCTTGGTGCTGCCATTTTTTTCTGATCAATGTCTAAGAACCAGTATCTCACATCCGAAAAATGGGTAACATTAAAGTAAAAAAGCCGATGTTGCGTAGTTTGTCCAGAAAGAAATAAAATAACGAATGGTGAAAGCACTATTGTTTAGACAATCTGCTGAGGCGCTTGAAATGCTTTAGAGCTGCAGCGGTCGGTAAGACAAGGGGGAGACAGTGGTGGGAATTAACGGCGACAGGTGGGGCCCGCACGCCCCCCTCCACCGAGTCGCTCGCCGTTCCGCGCGACGTCTTTTTCTGCTGCTGCGGCGGCAGCGGCCAGGGAAGCTCTCTGCGGATGGCCCCTTCCGCCGCAAGGTGCGCCCCGCGGCCGTAACTCAGGCTTATCTCGTTACCGCGAAAACTGCTCGCCACCAAACACGGGGATAAATCAGCGCCCCGCCGCCGACAAACAACGCCCCCGCCGCCCCCGCCGTCGCACCTGCCGCTGGGGCGGCGCCGTCTTAACGGCTGCTCTGAGAAGTGGGGGCGCTCACTGCGAGTATGCGGCCGTTTCGTCCTCCATATCGCAGAAAATCCGCCTCAGGTCTGCGTGGGGAACTGCAGTCAAACCGAGCGCAAAGTGCCACGCCGAAAGCGTCTCCACGACGAAGAATTCCAGCCTCGGTCATTTAGCCCTTTATCTGGCAATGCTCTCAAGCAACAGCAAAATTGCACACTGCTTCCTACATGACGCTACAAGTTAAGTCCTTGAATGGATAATGACGCCTCGATATAGTATTTGACGTTTCATATACAGCAACACCTACTGTCTCTGGTGAAAGGTTTCTGAATAGTGTGCGTCTTCAGCAGACGTCTTGCGAGGTTATGTGAGCATCAGTTGCCAATGTAGCAGTTTCATTTGGTTTTGTGGTGTTGTTTTTTACTGTGCCACGAAAAACGCTTATAAACGGAAAGAAGTAGTCTTGAAGGTGAACTGTTATACAAATTTGTTAATGAATCCAAAAAGGGGCATTGCAACCTGGGTTATAGCAAGTGGATTGACCTCTTCTGGAAAGAGAAAGCCTACCTTCGAATACTGGATGGACAACAACGCCAGAAGAAGAAGTAAACAGCAGCTCCTGTGCCAGTGAATCGTGTACGATGGAAGAGTTTTGATCACTGGTCAGAGTATGGGTCAAAAGCGAAGATCCAGACTTTTCCTTCACAGACAGTCTTATTTAATACATATGAAGACTGTAACTGTTCCCTAAAGAACAGATACCATTGATGACCGTGCAGATTCTCTAGAATAAATGATGATTAATTGAAACCCTTAGCTGCCGACAGGTGTTGTTGATATACCTCGATGGGGACAGCTGAAAATGTGTAACCCGACCGGGACTCGAACCCGGGATCTCCTTCTCACACGGCAGACGCTCTATCCATCAGAGCCACCGAGGACACAGATGAATAGCGCGACTGCAGGGACTTATCCTGTGCACGCTTCCCGTGAGACACACATTTCCAACTGTCCACAATCTACATATACGTAATGTACCTAACAGATATTTGCCCATCCACTCATTACTCGCACACACTGACGATTCCCGTAAGATTTCGGGCAACCTGTGCGCATTCTCACAGACGAAGGTCAATGGCCGAGTTCGAGTCCCGCTCGGGGCACATATTTTCAGCTGTCCCCATAGAGGTATATCCACAACATCTATCGGCAAGCGAGGGTTTCAATTAATTATCATTTATTCTAGAGAAGCTGAATGGACGTCAATGGTATCTGTTCTTTCGAGAACAGTTACTATCTCTATATATATGTAGTTAAAGGCTACCCAGCCATTGACCTTCGTCTGTGTGAATGCGCACAGGTTGCCCTACAAACAGGTTTACAAACTGTAATAGAAAAACCAGACGGTTACTACGGAGCTGGTACATCCAGCTCGGAAGTCAAGATTGCAAATAGTTGTACGATTATCTAGGGGCGACAGGCAGAAATCTCAGTACTAGGTACAAAAAACCACACAAGAACCAGGAAGTATGAAAGTAGCCATTCTACCTTCGCTGATCACCTAGTGAATCATGTATATAAACCACCTAAAATGGAACTGGATATGAGAATTATTGTAATGAATAATTACAACAAAAACTCTTAACTTTACATGAAATCTGTCACACACAATGTGCCCTTGCAATGAACAAGACATTAATAAACGGACAAATCAATATAAGCAGAAACTCATTTCTCATGTTAGCCACTAAAACTATGAGAAAGAGGGACGTAGAACAGATTTACTTGATGTCCCCATTACAAATACAGAAAAACTTTCATTTGCGGTTCCCACCACTCCATATTTCCCTTTTTCCCAGAGCAGGCCTTACTACAGACGACAACGAAATGTGTTAGGAAACGCCGAAAATCGGACATCTTGGAGTGCGGAGGCCAATGAACTTAAACTCTACGACGGCAGTACTGAATAATAAGATTACAAAATCGTAAGTAGATACAATAGTAAGCTAATCTTTCTGATCTTAGGATCCAAAAGTTGTTTCTCACATAAGATCAAGAAAATAAAAATAAAAAAAAACTTTAACGTAGTAACAAATCGGGAATCATTGTCTAACTTATTTATCAAACAGGCAAATCAAACATGTATTACAGGCCACTGAAGATTCCTTACAAATGAAAAGAAGCAAAACGCGATAGACATAAAAGAAATTGAATTTCATTTACTTCAAGAACTTGTATTTCGTAGGACTCGACTTTCATTTGTTCGAAGCACCCTTCACTTTTTCGCTGGTGTGCTTTCTCTTTTCTTATTTCCAGACCCATCTGTTTCTTTATAAAAATATGTTTGTTAAATTTTAGACCCTCCAAATTCCTAAATGTACTTCTACACACATCAAAAACAGTTTTGCATCACCTCGGTTCCGAGAGTTCCAGAACCTATACAGAAAATTTGAATAGAGCTCAACATAAACATCATTTCTGCACATTTTATTGCACATGAAAACCACACTTTCATGTTGCACCACCACACAGCGAGACGTTCAGAGGTGGTGGTCCAGATTGCTTTACACACCAGTACCTCTAATACCCTTAGCACGTCCTCTTGCATTGATGCATGCCTGTATACGTAGTGGCATGCTATCCCCAAGTTCATAAAGTCACTGTTGGTCCTTATTGTCCCACTCCTCAACGGCGATTCGGCGTAGGTTCCTCAGAGTGGCTAGTGGGTCACGTCGTCCATAAACAGCCTTTCCCAAACTATTGCAGGCATATTCGATAGTTTTCAACTCTGGAGAACGTGCTGGCCACTCTAGTCGAGCGATGTCGTTATCCTGAAGGAAGTCATTCACAAGATGTGCACGATGGGGACGCGAATTGTCGTCCATGAAGATGAATGCCTCGCGAATATGCTGCCGATATGATTGCACTGTCGGTCGGAGGATGGGATTCACTCCTTCAAAGACCACCAGCGGCGTACGTCGGCCCCACATAATGCCACCGCAAAACAGTAGGGAACCTCCTCATTGCTGCACTCGCTGGATAGTGTGTCTAAGGCGTTCAGCCTCACCGGGTTGGCTCCAAAGACGTCTCCGACGATTGTCTGGTTGAAGGCATATGCGACACTCATGGCTAAAGAGAACGTGACGCCGATCCTGAACGGTCCATTCGACATGTTTTTGGGGCCATCTGTACCGTTTTGCACGGTGTTGTGGTTGCAAGGTTGGACCTCACCATGAACGTCGAGTTTGAGGTTACGCATCATGCAGCTCATTGCGCACAGTTAGTCGTAACACGACGTCCTGTGGCTCCACGAGAGATATTACTCAACATGGTGGCATTGCTCACAAGGTTCCTCCGAGCCATAATCCGTAGGTAGCTGTCATCCACTGCAGTAGTAGCCTTTGAACAGCCTGAACGAGGCATGTCATCGACAGTTTCTTTCTCTCTGTATCTTCTCTACTTCCGAACAACATCGCTTTGGTTCACTCCGAAACGCCGACACACTTCTCTTGTTGAGAGCCCTTCCTGGCACAGAGTGACAATGCGGACGCGATCGAACCTCGGTATTGACCGTCTAGGCATGGTTGAACTACTGACAATAAGAGCCGTGTACCTCCTTCCTGGTGGAATGACTGGAACCGATCGGCTGTCGGACCTCCTCCGTCTAATAGGCGAAGCTCATGCATGGTTGTTTTCATCTTCGGGCGGTTTTAGTGGTATCTATGGTCAAAGGGGCTGTGCTTGTGTTACAATATCCACAATCAACGTGTGTCTTCAGGAGCTCTGGGAACCGGGGTGATGCAAAAAAAAAATTTTATGTGTGTTTGTAACATAGGATTATGAGAGTTTTAAACCTTTATAACTCACTTCTAACTTCCTTTTTTTCCTACTGTGATGGCCTTCTCCTTGCGAAGGTAGTTCAGTATTTTTCTGATAAGACTAGTTTCATAAAGTCTATACAGTTTTACCAGAAACTTTTCCACCTCCTCCCCATGCGCTACGGTCGCAGGTTCGAATCCTGCCTCGGGCATGGATGTGTGTGATGTCCTTAGGTTAGTTAGGTTTAATTAGTTCTAAGTTCTAGGGGACTGATGACCTCAGCTATCAAGTCCCATAGTGCTCAGAGCCTTTTGAACCATCCTCCCCACGGCTCCGAAAATTCGCTCTTTGTTCTGGTAAACTTCGCTGTTGCTCCGGAGGTCGGCACTTTCAGTATTCCTGGCTCCTCCCATACGAAAAATACAGTATATCAACCAGCATTATTCTGGCACAGAATATTTACTTTCTTTATAAATTTTTTAAGTGAGTTATACGAAAGTTGGAAATTTCGAATTTCACTACGTATGTCTATTAGCAAAGTGCTTACGTTTATAATCATTTTATGTTCTTGTCACTGATCCAGTGATCCACATCATTGTTCTGTAGTGTCTTCTCTCGTGTCGCCACTGAAGACACCAAATCGCAACTTCGGTTATAAATGATCGGTGTCTGCCTATACGCCACTTGTATGTGAACCGTTTCAGTAGAATTGTGTTGCAGATGGGATTGTGTCTTCCAAGCCTTTACCTATTAACAACAGACGGAATGAAGCAACTTGGAAGACACTGGATCGCTCAAAAAATTGAACTAAATACCTCTTATAGGAGGTGACTTTGGGAACCTGCAAATTACTCAACACTTCAATTACTGCCGTTCTTTCCTGCCCAATGTACGGTGAAAGACTTGATTCAAGTCGATAAATATGTATCTGATATCAGTTTCTGGGTAGTCATCTGCTGAGGAATTTTTTTGGGACGAAATGTTGATTTCACATTTCTATTCTATTTTCGAATGTATTTTCAGGACTTATTCTAATATTAAACGTAATCAGGATACTAACTGGAACCGTTTTGGGGGAAAGTCAGCATGGCTCATACTGATGACGGTATGACTATTACGAAGCCCAGAGTAAGGAATCATACAAATATATCCCCTGGACAAGATCGTTGCACAAACAATATCTTTGCAGAGAAGACCACATTCAAGACAAACTACCAAGGTACACTGCAGTTCCATGAAAGTAGATAAGTTAATGTGTCTTGGTGGAACTATGCGGAAGACCATATTACGAGCAGCCACTTTTGTGGATGCAATACTAATAACGGAAAGTGCATACTGATTGTAAAAAAAAAAAATATTTGTAATAAAAGTGACAAAATAAGGTACTGTAACAGAAGAAAATACCTTTCATCCAGTGAATGCCTCCATTAAAAATGCGTTCTTGAGGAGACAGAATTCTCGAATCTTAAAGTCAAATAACTAAAGGAAGGTTAACCACTCTCGGTACGATGAGCCTACAGAATAACTGCAAAGGTGTTTGTTCGATTCACTTTCACTTAACTTGAAAGACAGAACAAGGGATACAGTACAACACCTGATTCCACATAAGGTCCAAGTATTCCAGGAATACCGCTTTTGTGACGTCAGCAAGTACTGCGAAAGTCCAGTGAGCTCACGCGGGCAGAGGTCGCTCGCTTTTGGCTCCAAGCAAATGGACTGAGGCAGCTTTCGCAGCAGCATCGTTGCGCAAACAGGGGATGCGTGAATAAAACAAAGCGGATATTGCTCCTAGTTAATTGCTCCTTTTTCAGATGTCGAGAGTAATGTGCATATGAAGGGGACTGATTCAGCTATTTGTAGCTTTTTTTCTTCTCGTGTTGTACGGTTTACCTAGCTCCTGGCAAACGGAAACTGAACTGAAAAATTTAAACTATTTTCATTGCAATTTTAATCTTCCTATCACACTTTAATAATACTGCAAATCAATAAGAAGTACTGGCTGTAGAAGAAATGCTTCTTGCCGGTATTATGGACAATACAAGCTCATTTAAGAGATCCGTCATTCTTAATTTGAGGGAAACAAATGCGAACTAGTTTAGCCTCTGCACACATGAACCGTCACCTACACTCTAAAATCGGTATAGTGACATAGAACCTTAAAAAGGCAAGCTCTAACAAGACTGTTGAGATATTACGAGAATGTTAAGGAGGTATTCAGGAACTTCCCATGAAATTCAGTAGTAAATGGATGACATTGAGATAAAACTTGTAAATAAATTCTACTTAGTCAGTCGTACACCGCACGTAATGGCGATAGAAACAAGATGCGAGTGGCTAGAAGCCTTACGGAAGTATGCAGACGAAATTTTTATCTGTGCAGCGTTTCCTAGTAGAACAGGAAAATGCGTGGAAAATGTTCGTACACGGTATGCTGAAACAGAGGTACGCGGATTGAAAAGTATTTATGTAGAAATAATGCTTTACTTCAATAGAGGTTCATATAGTGTATTGCTTTGAAGGAACGAATAACAATAGATATACTGTTTGCGGAGTGCTTAACTTTAGAGATGTTTCGTTCAACGTACACTTCAAGAGACAGGTAACATCAAAGTAAGGTAAAAAGTACAGCATGTTTAATCAAAAATTTAGTCTAAACACAGCAGTGCTTCACTAAGCACGGTCGTACTAAGGGTTGTGTGCCCTTGCCTTTCACCGACCTGAGCAACTATTCGTTGAGCACCTGCAGTTTAACATGGACTCCCAGCTACGGTGAAACTTGGCATTCTCACGTAAGGAAACAGTCATGGACTGTTTAAGGCATCGTACCAGCACACGCAAGCGAATAAATCAGAATCAGTTCAGACCATGCCGATTGCCTGGAGTATTAACTTGAAAGAGAAGACAAGTATGGTGTGAGGAAAAGGAGCAAACCAAAGACAACAAGACTTACTTTCTTAAGTGGGCGATCATCAGACAAAACGCCAGTTCGTTGGCTCGTCTATCAGAGTAAGTGTAAGGTAACAGTGATGAGTAATAGCAAAGTGGAGAGATGAGTTTTGTGTTACTGAAGACGGCAAACGAGGAATATGTTGGTGACGGCCGATACAGACACACAGCGCAGCCGCGGTGGCCGAGCTGTTCTGGGCGCTTCAGTCCGGAACCACGAGACTTCTACGGTCGCTGGTTCGAATCCTGCCTCGGGCATGGATGTGTTTGATGTCCTTATGTTAGTTAGGTTTAAGTAGTTCTAAGTCTAGGGGACTGATGACCTCAGACGTTAAGAACCATAGTGCTTAGAGCCATTTGAACCATTTGAAGAAACTAATAAGACGTCTATGCTCTTTTACCATCGTTCTGGCAGCTTCCATATTTGCATGGCTTTGAGGGTATCTCGCCGCCACTGATGGACAAGTGCATATGGTGTGGTACTAGTTGTGAACTTATTACCCCGCATGACTTACTTCATTGCGTCAAAAGGTGCATAATCGTTGGGAGCCTGATCCTCAAAACATGGAGAATGTGGCAGCAGAGTAAACGACTTTTCACGCACGGTCACTATAGTCTGGCGACCAGCATGTGACTGCAAATTGTCGCTTTGAAACAAAACACAGTGGACCGATTTTCCATCGCGGCGTTATTGAATGAGTCAGTGGAATTGGAACAGTGAACTGCAGTGCCGATCACTGTTCAGGGTCGTACTGAGCGGGACCAAATTAACCAGCAATATCCCTTCCTGATTCCAGGACACGGTCGCCATTAGCTTCTGCATGAATAATCCCGACGGTGATTTCTTGGGACGAGGGCTCCTAGTATGGTTCCACTCCATAAAGTAGCGTTTCTTTTCTAGAGTCTCGCGAAAGAATCTTGACCCCTCGACGGTGAGACGCTCAAAAATCTCCGCTGGACTGTCAATGTACTGTTGCACCAACTGTTGGAATATCTCTACACTCATCTGTTACTGGCGGTGGTGAGGGGATGGGGACCCATAGTGCACACAGCTTCTTCATCTTCAAATCCTCGTGGATGTTCATCCAGACGGTTCCCTGTGATTGACCTGTTTCCATCTGAAGTTCATCAAACGTGTCTCGCCTGTGCCCCATTATCAAGTCATTGACACGCTAAGCGTTTTTTTTTTTGGTTTGGTTGGAGTTGCTCGCCGATCATTCGTTTTGCGTTTTTCAGCACAATGCGTGCCGTCCCTAATCTCTGATACCCAACGAGATACGGATCAGCGACTAGGTGCTGCTTCCCCACATATGGCTACTAACCTCTTGTGGATATATAAGGAGGCCGGCCGAAGTGGCCGTGCGGTTAAAGGCGCTGCAGTCTGGAACCGCTAGACCGCTACGGTCGCAGGTTCGAATCCTGCCTCGGGCATGGATGTTTGTGATGTCCTTAGGTTAGTTACGTTTAACTAGTTCTAAGTTCTAGGGGACTAATGACCTCAGCAGTTGAGTCCCATAGTGCTCAGAACCATTTGAACCATTTTTGATATATAAGGCAGTCACTCCTTCCGTCACCCCCCCCCCCCTCCCCCTTCCCCAAGAACAAATACCGTCCCCCGCTGCCCGTGCTGTTCTGCTTCCTCCTTGTCTTATCAATGTCCACCAGCGTACTCGCAGGCCGTAACAAGTGGTGCCGCAGTGTTCCACCCCTGGGAACCAGACACACCATCTGGTGAAGATAGACAGTACTGTAGTCTCTCTTCAGGCATACATCGACATACACTTTAAATTGCTACTTTGAGAGACATATTGGGGAGTGCCAGTGAATACTGAACATGCTAAAAATTTTCGAACGAGTTATGGTTTACGACCGGCATCACTATTTAGGTATCCGTGATTGGAGACTCCGAGGAGAACGAACATTGCTAGACCGCATTCGTCATCGTTATGCGGACCAACACCTGGCGTGCTAGTATGGAGGGCCATTGGGTACACTACGCTATACCTCTGGTTCATGTAGCCGGTAATTTGGACGACAGCTGGTACATTTCTTACGTGTTAGAGTAGTAGGGTGTGCGCTTTCACCGAGGTCACTATGACTTTATTTATAAAAAAGATTAGAACAGACTTCCTACCGTGCGTTTGCGAAAACGGCTATGGAGTCTGAAAAAAAATTTGTGGACAGTTTTGGTAGTGATATGGGCAACATACTTGAAATATTGGAAATGCCGTGAGTAGTGGACAGTGAGATTACGACGGCCGCTCCTCGGTGCAGCAGCTGTTTGGAATTGCTGTCTCGCCTGGGGCGGCAGCTGGTGGCGGGCCACTTTCTACGGGCCTCCCCGAGGCAGGCCTGACACGCCCACCGAGCCCGCGGCGGCGCGACGACCCACATGCGGTCAGAGTCAACGGCCCAGCACTCGCCGCCCATTGCCCGCCACACTATCTGTGACACCGACCTTCACCGGCCGGCCGCCTTCGACCACCCGCAGCGGAGGCATTCCATTTCGTTCCTTTCACTGGCTGCTCCTGTAGACACTATACGAACCAGTCACTGGAGTGGGTTCCGAAAGTAAGTTTCGTCAACGTTGTTGGAAGAGCGGATGGTACACCAGGCGACACATACAAACGCTGTATGAATCCACATACGTTGCTGATTCTAAGACAGAAGTGGCATTAGCGGTGGAGGAATGACGCCCTAAAAAAAAAAAAAGAAAGAAAAGGTTCAAATGACTCTGAGTACTATGGGACTATGGGGCGGTCGCGCGGTTCCAAACTGTAGCGCCTAGAACCGCTCGGCCACTCCGGCCGGCATGACGCCCGCACTGAGCGCCGAAGAAGAGACAGTAGCAGCAGACCGGTGTGCCGGATATTATATGAGTGCTCATCACTATGTCAGACGGACATGGTCGCCAATAAAAATGCGTGCTGTTATTCGGCATCAGTCGGCACTTGGGCCTAATATATCCGTCAACCAGGAACGCATACAGACCGTGTATGGTGAAGAGGTCATGTCTGGTCATACGGTTGGTCACTGGTGCTGCATGTTCAGAGAAGGGCTATCACCTGTTGACTGCACCGAAAGGTAACCTTTTGGGACGTCATCTCTGAACCAATGCTGAGGTGCAGCTGGCTGTGCAACAATTGCTTGTGGGGAAGGGCACTCGCCAGGTGGTTTCTTCAAACTGATTAAAAACTACGAAAACTGTCCCAACGTCGGTGGCAACTGCGTCGAAAAACAATGTTAGTGTATAGCTCATGGTGCCCTGGTGTATTTGTTCTGGGAATATGATTTCCGTGATGAAAAACGATGACAGAACTTATTTTCGGAATGTCCCTCGTATTTACACGGATGAGTCGAAACATTATGACAACATGAATAAATGCTTCACGGACTTCTTGCATTGGAGGAGTTTACTTGTCATCCTCGTCAGGAGTTTAGATGTTAGCGGGCCGTTAGGTACTTTAGTTGGCCGCATTATGGTTTGGTGACGCCAGGAAGTCACCGAACGTCTATATGGTATCGGCGACTAAGATGATGTCTATCGCTGGAGAACGCTGGTAGCGTCGCGTATTTAATTCATTTCTCTGTTGCATTTCAGCATTAAGTACTCGTTTCAGTGCACCACAAAGAATTAGCCACTGTCCCAGTTATTGTTACACATTCTGAATTCAAGAACACTTTTATCTTTTGACGAAATGTTTCAAATGGCTCTAAGCACTATGGGACTTAACATCTGAGGTCATCAGCCCCTACAACTTAGAACCGCTAAAACCTAACTAACCTAAGGACATCACACACATCCATGCCCGAGGCAGGATTCAAACCTGCGACCGTAGCGGTCGCGCGGTTCCAGACTGAAGCGCCTAGCGCCGCTCGGCCACTCCGACCGGTTCCTTTGACGACTTAATCGCAGTAGGTACATGCATGGGATAATACTTTCGTTTTCATGATGATAATCGTGATGATAATGATGATGATGGTGATGATTTGTGGCTGAGGGTGCTGAACAGCAAGTTATCAGCGTCATTGTATCCAATAAATCGGAAAACAAAGTTGCGTTCACACACAAAGAAGCCTCCGATAAGGTTAGCAACAGAAAAGCCCTCAATAAAAGACAGATGAAACATATCAGAAACTAGATAAAATACGAGTACAGAACTCTTCCAGTTCGAAATTCGATTACAGCACGCTGTTTCTCATGCACCGACACAGTTAAGTTACGCACCGCCGTGATACATGCTGCAGTTCGGAGCCTTCTAGCAACAGAGGTTGTGGGTATGAAGAACAAAAATGGAAGATGTTAAAATGTTTGCTTTATGTAAAAAGTTTTAGTACTTCTCACATAAAAAATCGGAAGCTTTACTTTTCGGAGCACGTATTTCATACTTTAACTTTTATGTAAAATCCGGTAGTCAATAAAACACTAGCCTTAAGTGTAATTGTATAGTAGGACTGCAAAAGTAATATTTTCATTAATATTACGTTAAGGCAAGAGTACCATTAGGAACTTTTAAGTCGGCATCATGTAACCTTTCCCTGAAACTATCGATATAGACAAACCATGTAAACTGACTCGTCACACATCATTTCGACAAAAAAGAATCGTTCAGGTGATCTGAGGAAAATGTAACTAACTAATTATGCCAGAGCTGAAAATCTACAGCAGAATGTTACACTTCTGGGACTCTCAAACACCTTCTCAAGTTTCTGAGCTCTAGCACAAGAGCTCTGAGCGCTATAATGGGTCAATTTATCTGTTTTGCCTTACCTAATTTCAGCATTGTACAAAGAGACAAGCCAGATGTGTAAGTGTTGACGTCTAAATTGTTGTGGGCACCAACTAAAATAAACTGGGGCACGGAAATGAGCGTACGGCATTGTGAGCCGGGAGTCCCCCATTCGGTGAAGTAGGGCGCCTAGGGCAAGTACTTATTGCATTCGACACCTCATTGGGCGACTTGAGAGTCAGAGATGGGGATGAAATGATGAGGATAACACAACACCCAGTCCCTGAGCGGAGAATATCTCCTGCCTCAGCCGGGAATCGAACCCGGGTCCCTTGGCGTGGCATTCCACTCAGCTAACGGGGGCGGACGGACTGGCACACACTCTGCTGTACTAAATTTTCAGAAAGACGCTACAGCTTGGGCAAGATAACGTGGCGCCTGCGAAGGTGCAGGTCAACCTGCATACTTCGAGTGTTCTTTCTATAGTCTCTTTACTGCATAAATGAGCATCACAAGCTATACACACCGTAGCTACGGGGAGAGTTTTCCATAATCAGTAACGTGTGACTTTATCCGATGCCAAACTTTTGTCATTTGAGACAGCTGAGGAGGCAAAAGATCTCATTAAAGACTGTGCTTGAGAGGATTACTGGAATCAGTAGCTATTCCAAGCTCTCAGTAAAAGGAACAAAGGAGGAGGGGGAAAAACCCGACAAGAACTTCCTGGGACATCATAATCTTGAAAAGACTTGAAACGAAGATAAGATCATTTTTTTATAATATTGCCAAATTGGTTATAAGTGGACCAAAAAAAATTTCCACACCTACGTCTACATCATACTTGGCAGGCCACCTACCGGTGTGTGAACGGGGGTAATTCTGGTACCACTAACCAGTATGCCACCTCCCCCCCCCCTTCCCTTTCCCCTATTCGACCTGCGAATGTGCGTGGAAAGAATGACTGTCGGCAAGCCTGTGTATTAGCTCTAATTTCTCGAATTGTCTCGGCGTGGTCACTTCGTGAAATGTGTTTGGGGGGGGGGGGGGGGGGATTATTTATTGATAGATTATTCCCGGAAAATGATCCCTTGAAACTTCGACAGTAAACCTCTCCATTAGGCACGACGCCTCTCTTGTAACGTTTGCCTCTGGTGTGGATTGAGAATCTCACGAGCCGACTAAAGGAGCCCGTGGCGAAACACGTCACTCTTCGTTGCATCTCCTCTACCTCATCTATCAGTCCTACCTGGTAAGGATCCCAGGTCGATGAACAATACTCAAGAATCGGTCGAACAAACGTCTTGTGAGAGACTTGCTTGTTGGATGAGTTACATTTCCTTAAGATTCATCCTATGAATCTCACGCCGGCGTTTGCTATTCGTACTATTTGTTTCATGTGGTTATTCCCCTTAACGTCGCTCTGCATAGTTACTCTGAGATATTTTACAGCAGATACTATTTAGTACAGTAGTGGGTTTCTTTTCCTATTTATGCACAAAATGTTTCATTTATTTACATCCAGGGTCAACCGTCAGAGCCCACTCCATTCATCATTCCTCTGCAGGTAATTCTGCAAATCGATACTGTCTTCTGGCGTTACTAATTTCTGATAGAGGACAACATAATCTGCGAACAGTCTTAAAGAGCTTCTGACGCTTTCTGGTAGATCATTTTGCGCATTGTACTCAGCAACGGTGCTATGTCACACGTTCTTTGTTTTAGATTGTATCTTAGTAAGCGACGTTGTCTGCTACGATATAGCTGTTATCCCTTTTTTCTTTTACCAGATTCCCTTCTGGTACAGTGGTGTCAGACTTACTTTTCTGTGGCCGACTGCTCATTTCTTTTTCAGTACTACAACGAGAAACGTGACATTGAAGGTGTATATTCACCAAATTATTGACTGTAATGGTGTAACCTGTAAACAGCGTAATATTCTAACTCGCTAGCTGTAGTTTACAAGTTATAAGAGTTGTATTGCTGCATAGGCATCACATGTAGAGCTGCGCCACCTCCAGTGTGACGTGGTCATTAACAACGGAGCCCCTACACAATAATTTTTCGAAGTGACAATATAAATAAATTTTAAAAAAATAATAAAAAACGGTGCAGCATGAAGAAATTACCCGAATGGGACGGAAATCGGTAGATGTGACGTACGTGTGAAGACAAACAAGAGATGATTATTTTAGAAAAAATTGATAATTTATCGAAGCAAGTCAGTAACGTGTTGGTCCACGTCTGGCACTTACACAAATTCTATGTGACGGCATCCCGGCGGGTAGACAGTTCGCCTGGTGCAAGTCCTTCGAGTTGACGCCACTTCGGCGATGGGGATGAAATGATGATGATAAGGACAACATCCAGTCCTGAGCGGAGAAAATCTCCGACCCAGCCGGGAATCGAACCCGAGCCGATAGGTATGACATTCCGTCGCGCTGACCACTCAGCTACCAGGAGCGCACATTCAAACAGTTATCCAGCGTGGCTCTCATTGATAGAGTTGTCTGATGTTCTCCTGAGGGATATCGCACGAGATTCAGTCTAACTGGTGCGTTAGATCGTGAAAATCCAGAACTGTTTGGAGGGCCCTGTCCATAATACTTCAAACGGTGGGAAGAAATCCGGTGATCTTTTTGGTCAAGGCAGAGTTTGGAAAGCACGAAGACTAACAGTAGAAACCCTTGGCGTCCGAGAATTATCTTGCTGAAACGTTAAGTCCAAGGTGGCTTCTCATAAAGTGCAACAAAACGGAGCTTAGAATATTGTCTACCGACAGCTGTGCTGCAAGGTTGGCGTGGAAGACAACGAAGAGGGCCCTGCGACCCTGCTACGAAATGAAATCCTGGTTGTGGGTGTGGCAGGTGACATTCAGGTTGCTGTCCTGCCACTGTCCGGTGCATCTCCACCCACGTCTTCGGCCTGTAATCTCATTGACTGGAGTAGAATTGTCATTAGTGATGAGTACCGCTTCGAACTGAGCTCCGATGATTAGGGAGGACGTGTCTGGAGACACCCCGGTGGGTGACCAATCTGATTATCGCGATCCATAGGGGCCGAGAGCCACGACTGACGGTCTGGGGTGCCATTTCTTTTCACAGGCGGGCCCATTTGTTTGTCATTCGCGACACTCTTTCAGCACAGTGGCATGTCGACGATATTGTACGCCCCGTTTTGTTGCCCTTCATGGCAAGCCGTCCTGGATTTACATTTCACCAAGATAATGTCGGTCTACAAACGACGAGAGTTTCTACCATATGTCTTCGTGCTCGTCAAATTCTACCTTGGCCAGCAAAATCGACGGACCTTCCCCCAATTGAGAACTATCGGAGCCTTATGGGCAGGACCCTACAGCCATTTCGGTATTTTGACCATCTAACGTGCCAGTTGGACAGAATACGAGACGATATTCCTCTGAATGATATCCAACAACTTTACCAATCACTACCAAGCCGAATAGCTACACTACCGGCCATTGAAATTGCTACACCACGAAGATGACATGCTACAGACGCGAAATTTAACCGACAGGAAGAAGATGCTGTGATTTGCAAATGATTAGCTTTTCAGAGAATTCACACAAGGTTGGCGCCGGTGGCGACACCTACAACGTGCTGGTAAATGTGGGATTGTAGCCTATCGCGATTGCAGTTTATCGTATCGCGACATTGCTGCTCGCGTTGGTCGAGATCCAATGACTGTTAGCAGAATATCGAATCGGTGAGTTCAGGAGGGTAACAGGGAACGCCGTGTTGGATCCCAACGGCCTCGTATCACTAGTAGTCGAGCTGACAGGCATCTTATCCGCATGGGTATAACGGATCGTGCAGTCACGTCTCGATCCCAGAGTCAACAGATGGGGACGTTTGCAAGACCACAACCCTCTGCACGAACAGTTCGACGACGTTTGCAGCAAAATTGGGGTATCAACTCGGAGACCATGGCTGCGGTTACCCATGACGCTGCATTACAGACAGGAGCGCCTGCGATGGTGTACTCAACGACGAACCTGGCTGCACGAATGGCAAAAAGTCATTTTTACGGATGAATGCAGGTTCTGTTTACAGCATGATGATGGTCGCATTCGTGTTTGGTGACATAGCGGTGAACACACATTGGAAGCGTGTATTCGTCATCGCCATACAGTCGTATCATCCGACGTCATGGAATGGGGTGCCATTGGTTATACGTCTCGGTCACCTCTTGTTTGCATTGGCGGCACTTTGAACAGTGGACGTTGCGTTTCAGATGTGTTACGACCCGTGACTCTACCATTCATTCGATCCCTGCGAAACCCTACATTTCAGCAGGATAATGCACGACCGCATGTTGCAGGTCTTGTACGGGCCTTTCTGGATACAGAAAATGTTCGACTGCTGCCCTGGCGAGCACATTCTACAGATCTCTCACCAATTGAAAACGTCTGGTCAATGGTGGCCGAGCAACTGGCTCATCACAATACGCCAGTCAGTACTCTTGAACTGTGGTATCGTGTTGAAGCTGCATGGGCAGCTGTACCTGTACACACCATCCAAGCTCTGTTTGAGGCAATGCCCAGGCATATCAAGGCCGTTATTGCGGCCAGAGGTGGTTGTTTTGGGTACTGTTTTCTCAGGATCTATGCATCCAAACTGTGTGAAAATGTAATCACATGTCATTTTTAGTATATTTGTCCAATGAATACCCGTTTAACATCTGCATTTCTTCCTGGTGTGGCAGTTTTAATGGCCAGTAGTGTACTTGCATAAGGGTCAGCGGTGTAACAACGCGTTATTAATTTGCTCAAACCCTTTGTCTTGAATAGATCTACCATTTATTCTGAATTTTTAATTATATCTTTCCTTCCGATAATTCCTTCGTGGTGCGTCGTTTTCTTCTTGTGTTAGAGGGTGTTTATGTTGGTGGTCTGATTAAGTTCGCCAGCATTGGCCTTTTCTCTTACTGGTGCGGAGCTTTGAGGAGGTTAGGCAGCGGCAGCAGGAGCCGCTAGATACGTCACGCTCAGTGCCGCAGGCTGCGCCGCCGCCTCTGGTATAATCCCCCGGTGTCTGCGGAGCGGCAGCTGCGACTTTAATCAAGAGACCCGCCCGAGACACGGAGTCCGCTGTCTCCGCGCGGAACGCTCTTTATTTTCTTCCTTCTGCGCTCCAGCCCCCCCTTTTTTTTTTTTTTTTTTTTACTTTTATCGCGCCTTCCTTCATCGGCCCCGAGATCCGCACAGCCTGCTTGCTGAGCCTCGCGCCGCGTCAGCTGTGTTCTTCTCGTGTGGGGCGGATTTGTTTGTTTCTCAGCTTCTGCGAGGAGAGACGCTGTCGGCCAAGAATTTACGGCACTTACAGAGAGCTAAAGAACTTGAAGTGGGAACAATAGCTTCCGTTTCTCTTTGTCAGACTTTCGAAATAACAGCCTTATACAAGCTCCGGGATTCGTTTTCCTCGCATTTCGCTTCGAACCTGTGCTGGGAAGGTAACCTGTTTCGTCGGTAAATTCAGAAGTCTCTGTGGATGAGAGTACACCTGAAAGCAGGCTTCTATAGACAAGTCACAGATCACTTCTGCCAACCGTGAAAGCAGTCTTGTTGAAAAACTAGCCGCCCAGAGTGGCCGAGCGGTTCTAGGCGCTACAGTCTGGAACTGCGCGACCGCTACGGTCGCAGGTACGAATCATGCCTCGGGCCTGGATGTGTGTGATGTCCTTAGGTTAGTTAGGTTTAAGTAGTTCTAAGTTCTAGGGGACTGATGACCTCAGAAGTTAAGTCCCATAGTGCTCAGAGACATTTGAACCATTTTTCTTTTTAAACTGGGTGAAAATATGAGCTAACGACTCCCACTCAAATGTAATAAGAAGTGAGATACAAAGTTATTATATACGCCTGAAGCGATTTCTTAGATTTGCTGTAGTAATATTGTTTGAAATTCTGTCACGGAGCTTTGCACACGCATAGAGAAACTCAGAGATTTTTTACATATTATCTGGTTGGTGCACAAGTATAGAACCGATACACATAACAGAGATTTTCGTCATCAGTAATATAGGGTGTACATAAAGTCCGATAACACTGTCAATTATTTATTGCTCAAGAACTAAACATTGTACAGATGTCATACATACTGCATTTTGAAGAGAAACTGGAAGTTTTTTACTAACATTCGATTTGCGAACCATGAGTGACCCGGCACGCGTCAATAAGATAATCGCATTCTTGCCTTACCCGTCCCAGCATGGCATCGTCGATTGTGGCAGTCGCTTCCCGTATTCTCTCCCGGAGCTCTCTTACATCACGTGGCAGAGGCGGTGCAAACACTTGATTGTTAACGTGTCCCCTCAGAAAAAAGTCACACGGAGTGAGATCTATTGATCGGGGAGGCCATTTCATGAAAAATTTGTCCCCTTCTGTAACAAGGCCGATCCGTCGATGCGCCCAGCTACGTGTTCAGGTACCCACGAACTTCATGATGAAAATTGGGTGGAGCTCCATCCTGCTGAAACATGAACGTAGAGTCCGATTGCATCTGGGGCATCAGCCATTGCTCCAACATCCGTTGAACAGCTGTAGCACACTTGTTTTTCTCGAACTCCAACACGCAGAAAGCTCGCTCCGCATCTGAACTCGCCATGTTTGCGACTAGCTCTGACTATCGGCAAATTACCACACTACGCTGTAGCGGTATACGTAAAAAAATCTTTCAGGATTTCTCTTCAAAATGACATATGTATGGTATCTGTATAACGTATGGTTCTTGTGCAATAAATAATTGAAAGTGTTCCCGGACTTTATGTACATCCTGTATATTGATCTTCATTATCATCCTGTAATTCATCTTCATTATTTACAATAATCTGGCAACGCTGGGCTAATTTTTCGATTCCGCGACTATAGAAATCACGTGGTTTTGAGGCGAAGAACTCGTCGAGCAATATTCGAACAGCATTTTCATTAGGAAAAAAAGTTCCTTCAAGGCGAGAGGGCGAGAGAGCGAGAAAGGTGAAAATGTGAGGGTGTAAGGTCAGGTGAATAAGTTGGGCGCGGAATGACTTCACAACTGATGTCCTGTATAGTGGTTTTTGCTGCAAATTACGGCGGGGGGGGGGGGGGTTGTTATCCTGTAGCACCACTGCGCACATTCTTCCTTGTTGTTTTTGTTTGACTGCAACTCAGTTGTTGACAATAAACGTCGGCAGTGATGACTACATCTCGGCGAAGCAATTCGTAGAACACCACACCGTCGCTTTTCCACCGGATGAATAACATTATTTTTGTGTATGCGCGCCCGCCTTTGTGAGGGGAGTTGTCGCTTCCTCTGGGCTGAATCATTCGTTTCCTTTTTCCTTATGTTAGTATAAAGACATTATTTTTGTCAACAGAATCGATACACGCTAGGAATGATCGGTGTTGTGCATGAGCGTGATGATGACGAGCAAGCAGAGATGCATGTGTGGCTCCCCGCTGAATTTTGTGATTTTGGCTTAGAGCATGCGACGTCCATACACGTGATTTTTGAACCGTCTCTATCGGACGCAAATGGCGCACGATGGTGAAAAGAAAACAGTTCATCACTGTTGTCAGTTCTCGAGTATACTGACGTGGACCATTGTGGATCAATGCTTTTAAACGATCTTCATCAAACCCCAGAAGTTTTCCTGAACGTGAAGAGTCACTAACGTCAAAACGATCCTCCTTAAAGCGAGCAGTTAAGTTCCATAAGATTTCACAGACATTTGAACGTTTTTCGTCAGTCCTAAGGGCCCGAATTTGATTCCCGTTGGTTCGAAGATTTTCTTCGCTCAGGGACTGGGTGTTATGTTGTCCTAATCATCATTATTTCATCCCCACTGACGCGCAAGTCGCCGAAGTGGCGTCAAATCGAAAGACTTGCACCCGGCGAACTGGCTACCCGACGGGAGGCCCTAGTCACACGACATTTCATTTACCCTATACACGAAGCAAACGTTTGTGGTTGTCTCCGCTGTTGCCACCTTCTGTTGAAGTCAAACACAAGAATATGCCAGAAATGTTCCGATTTTGTGATGAGTTTGGCCACTTGGGCAATCGAATGACTATGGACGAAAGAGAAAGGATATAAAATGTAGAGTGGCAATGGTAAGGAAAGTCTTTCTGAAAAAGAGGAATTTCTTAACATTGACTGTAGATTTAAGTGTTGAGAATTCTCTTGTGAAGTCTTTGTCTGGTGTGTAGCCTTTTGCGGAAGTGAAACTGGGGCGATGAGCACTTCACACAGGAAGACAATAGAATCTTTTGAAATGTGGTGTTACAGAAGTATGCTGAAGATTAGATTGGTTAGACCGCGCAGCTACTGAAGAGGTACTGAATGTAGTTGGGGAGAAAAAAAAGAAGTGATAAACCTGACAAAATAAAGGGATTGGTCGACAGGACACTTTTGAGACGTCAACGAATTGTGAGGGTAGTATTGGAGGGACGTTTTGGAGGTAAAAATTGCATAGGAAGACCAAGAGATGAGCACAGTAAGAGGATTCAGAAGGATGTAAGCTGCAGTAGTTATTTGGAGATGAAGAGGCTTGCGCAGGATAGAGTAGCGTGCAGAGCTGCGTCAAACCAGTCGTAAGACTGAAGATCAGAACAACAACGTATGTAAAAACACGAAAGATTATAACAGACCGCTCATTGGTGAGAGTCGAGGTGCCACATGGGTACATGTAAGCTAATTAACGTATACTGTTTGAGAGGTAACTGAACCAAATTTTGCACATGTTGTCATTATTTTATTGCCTATAATCTGTTTTTTTTTCAATTTTCTTTCTCAGTTAATATGATTAGGACGTTGCTGGATACTTTTAGAACACATACTATCACATGAAGAACATTTTCTCAAGAGTAACTGATCACTTTCAAACTATCGCAGTTTATTCTTAGAACACAAATCTAGCTAACAATTTTTTAATATCAGTCTTAGAACTTTATCAACAATTTTTTTTAAATTCGTGTGTATGACACATGGCAGTTTTTAGTTCACATAAATTTAAATAAAGTTGACAATAAAGCGGTTTGAAAAATTTTGTACTACGCGAAGCTGTGTTACAGTATTCACAACGTCTGTCACCTTTTTGTCAACAAAGGTTCAACAGAAAATATTCCTTATACTTTGGAAAGTAGAAGTTGCGGGATATGCCGAAAGAAGGTTTTATTAGCATTTACGCCAGAAAAATGGATCTTAATTTGGCTATATCCATACATTCGGTCATTTTGCTTTTCGTGTAACTATTTTCTTCTAGGCTCATTCTTCTGGCGCGTACTTCCGGCAATTTCCCTACTGACACTTAAGAAATATCAATGCCAACATCGCCAATCTTATTCAGTAGCGAAGCAACCTGCATCAAATACTTTGTCCCATACGAACCCTGGTTATTGCCGTGATACCATAACTGAACCCTAGGCAAGTATCACAGGAAGAAATTTTAACAGTAGCAGATGTGCAAAATGTTGTCTTTGACCGTCTTTTCTCTATGAGGTTATTGAAACTTTCGTTGGTATTTGTGTTCCACCATGTGTGCAGTTCCTTAATAAAGCGAAATTAGTCGCACCTTAATGAGATCACAGCCTCATATATTCTGCAGATGTCTTCTCTGATGGCAGGAGGTAATATATCGAGAACATGGACAGAATCATGTAGGAAAGGGGGCGTGGCACTGCGCGTAGTTTGGAACAAAACAGCTTTCACATCATTTGTAGTTCGAATTAAACCCTGAGAACTGAAGACAATATTTCTAACATGCTGTAGAACTACAAGATGGCAAAAATTTCAACGTATTTGACCAATTTTAAACACGTCTTCCTTAAACGAAGGGTGAAGATAAGATTTAACATACCCCGATGCACAGCGTCTTAAACGTATAGCTAGGCCGAAAATGGCATTCCCCGTGTTTTGTAAAATAAGATGAGTAGTAGCACGAGCGCACAAGGGTTCCGCGGCTGAGCAATCCTCTTACGAGTTATCTCTCTCGCGCAGAGGACTACAAGGGGTAGAAGAGGTGGGTTCGTAGATGTTGGGGTGGGGAAAGGTGAGGGGGGAGGGTGGCGGCAGCAGCCAGAAGGTGCAGACAGCGGCACTCGCGAGATTAAGTCAGCTGCAGCCGGGGCGGCGGGTCGAATAAACCAGGTGGCATTAATACAATTTATGACGGGCGCGCCGCTCGCTGGCTTGCATCTCTGCAAGCGGCCAGCGCGGCCACCCCTGCGCTCCATTTCCGGGGAATTTCTGGATTGCCGCAGGCTGCGGGGCAATGGATTGAGGATAATTTTTATAAAAAAGTTGCAGCGAGACTTCATTCGTCGAGACCATTGCAGCGCCTTTGAGCGCCCGCCGTCCATCTCCCTGCTGTACCCTCTTACGAAAAAGAGCGTGACCAGAGGTGGTTCGAAAAAACTTTGGGGCCGCGGTGAAACTTTGTGGCGCGGCAATTTCTTTTGTAACAAATTGTCAGCCGCGGCGGCGGCGGGGCGCTCAGACTCGTGATTAGGGCGGCGACAAAAGCAGACCGAGTGGCTTTAAGGTCCATTACGGAATCTCTTTCTTTCTGGAGGGTAGAGAAGAAAGTGAGTTTCTCTGAGAATGCATTCGGTTCACGCGGTGAACGATGTCAACTGCAGAGAGCCGAAGACGCGTGGAAAAACTGACGGGAGCGCTCTGGCAAAGACGGATGAGCGTCTAGTTTCCTATATAGAATATCAAACACCATATCCTCAAATTACCAAGGCCGCATTTGTTTCGACATGAAGCGTCAGTAGTGATAATTACATACCGTAGCTGGTTGGATACTAGGGTAAGACTTCTCTGTGCTGCTCCTCTTACATCGGTCACAAACTGGTACGTGCATTTCTGCGACAGAAAATTGATCTGTTACCAAGGAATCGGACCTGACAGCAGGTGACAGGTAGATGAAGACTACAGTCCATACCATACTGCTCTTGCAGAGCGCACGAAAATCAATGCAGAGAGCCTGTCAGTACGATGTTACCACCACCATCTCCATGAACTAGGCCCGACATATGGGTCATCACCGGATCCTGTGCTAAATTACAGCACTAATGATCACGCTGAAGACATAGTTGGGGTATTTCATTGCCGAATCCGGACGAGGCGTGAGTCTGCTGTACTCAACTCGGTGTTCTTAATAGGACGAAATATAGAGATCCAAATGTACCTTCGGGATTATCCCAACGGAGTACATAGGGTCGTTATCACATGCAGTATATAGTGGGTGAGTCCCTAATGATGTTAGAAACTTTCTGGGACGAAGGAGAAGGGTAAATGTGTCAATTTGAGGTATGCGATCTTGGTGAGGAAACAACCGAGTCGAAAGTTATAAGCGAAAATCGTTGTGATTCCTATGGCCCTATTCGCCTGCAAACTCTTTGCTTTCCTCGTCTTGCGATGAGGTAGTGCGAACCAAAACAATACAATGGTCCAGTAAACATGTACGCCGAAGTGCTTACCTTAAGAGCTATGATCACTTGTTCATCTTTTCTACTGTGAAACACATCTCTTCTACCGAACCATTGATATTCATGATGAAGAGCTGTTAAGATTCTATACAGATGTTTAATAATAGGACGCAGAATCAGCTGTATTTATGACATTTCTGGTACTTAATGTTTCCAACGGATTCTTGCATCGTCAGTTCGCTTTCAGAACATAAAGTAAATGAAATTAAGCAACTGTAAACAATTTTTGTGTAGTATCACAAAGTTATTGCGGTCTTGATTACAAAGAATGATCTGAAGAAGCTCTTCGGGCTTGTTTATCTCTTCGAAGATTCTTCATCTCTGCATAACTACTGCAATCTACTTACATCAGTCAAGCCCTGGTCGTCTTCTACGATTCCTACTCAACCGAATTGATGGTTTATTCATGCCTCATGATGTGTCCTTTCAACCGATCCCTTCTCTTATGTTGAATGATAAATTTCTTTTTCCCCAGATTCGGTTCAGTACCCCATTATTAGTTACCAGAACAACCCATCGAAACATCATCATTGTGTAACACCACATTTATAAATCTTCTATTATCTTCTAGTCTGACCCGCTCAACGCCCACGTTTCATTTCTGTACTAGGCTACATTACAGGCAAATACATTTGCAAAAGATTGCTCAAAACACACACACACACACACACACACACATATATATATATATATATATATATATATATATATATATATATATATATATATATATATTCGATGTTACAAAATTTTCGTTTCGCAAATGTTTTCTTCCTATTGGCAGTTTCCATTTTACATCCTGTCAACTTCAGCCATCGTTAATTACTCTGGTGCCCAAATAACAAAGCTCATCTATTACTTTTGGTGTCTCATTTTCCAATCTAATTGGCCGCGTGGAGTGGCCACTCGATTAGAGGCGCGGATTGCGCGGTCCCTTCCGCCTGGGATTCGAGACCTCCCTCGGGCATGGGTGTGTGTATTGTTCTTAGCGTAAGTTAGTTTGTTAGTCTGCGTAGAGTGTAAGTCTAGCGATGGGTGACCTCAGCAGTTTGGTCCCTTGGGAATTCACACACGCACACGCACACACGCACACCAATCTAATTCTCTCAGCATCTCGTACTTTAATTCGCTTACACTCCACTACCCTCGTTTTGTTTAGCTGATATCATTTTGTAATGTATCAAAATTTTTCTTTGCAAACTTCCTTGTTGTGAGAATATGATTCATGTATTATTTCTGCTCAGTGAAACCAAACCTAAAAGGTATTGCTACATGATCTTACGAAAAATTTTCCTGACTAAAACAAAGTTCTTAAAAGGGCACAGCTTCTAACTCGATTATTTTAATTGCAAATGTAGTTCTTGGACAAAGGAGAACGGTTTTCCGGAAACAAAATATCTGCGAACACCACTCAGTTTTCGCCTGTGCAGAGACAAGTACTACTTTAGAGAGTGACACAGATGCTCACGGAAGTGTTAACCGCATTAGAACGTCCTTTCTCGCTGCAGCGGATTTTCTGCCTAACGTAGTAACGTCTCAACGTGTGTCAAGGCATCAGTAGTGCACTCCTAATTACAGTTCTCTACGCACTGTCCTCAACAGTTCTTCGGTCACAGGACCGTAATTTACTTCGGATCCATTAGCAGTAAAATTACAAGTAATGAGAGACGATTATCTCCAGAGCGCACGCCCGACTGCTGAGTCTCCACCTGCACACGCGCACGCTGGAGCGAATTCTGTGCATTCGACGACAGCCCTCCTTGCGCAAGCTCCGTCATTGGGAGCGGCTTGAGCGACGGCTGCCACGTCAGAACGCTATCTCCGCTTTCGCCCTGGGGCCACACAACGGCCATTACAGCCGATTCGACGCGCCTTATCGCGTGAAAGAGGACATGGAGTCGTTCAAACACGAGAGCTTAGTTTCCTTTCACGTTTACCCTCGCTCCTATTTTCTGAAGAGCTTGTCAAATGTAGTTCCGGCTTCGGGGTCGGTACGAAACCGTATATGGTCTTGTGAACTGTTAGGATGAAAATCCTCCCGTCCTGCGATTAAAATACATTAAATAAATTAGGCACTTGGACTCTGTTGACTTTAGTGCACCGGGCTAGGAGGGTATAGCGAGCGGAGGCTAGTGGCACCACTTACAGATCAAAGAACAGCCGACGGTAAAAAGTGACCATCCAGAAGGCGAGAACGTAGGAACACGTGGCTTGTCTCGAGCAGCAATGGCACCCATTGGGGTCTCAGGGACGTGGATTGCAAAATCTCTAAAAAAATAACAGAACTAAGATGGTTCACAGTGGATTTTTGAAGAAACCAAAGCAGACGTTGTTTACACATTTCGATGCGTTGTACACGAATAACACGATTAAAATTATCTCCTAGGTCAGGGTTACGCATACGTGGAACTTAACGTTGTAACTACCATAAGGAATACCATATATACCTCAGCTGGACTTTCCTAGTTTATTCGCTCCGTTACTTTGCCTTTCTCTTGTAAGCGGTATCTAGGGCATCTCTCTGTGGCATCCAGCAGAAATCAGCCAACGTGGTAGGAGTCCACTGTCTTGGGTAACGCTGTGCCGTGAGAGAAATGTCCCGGTGGAATCGCTCGCCGTGCTCATCACAGAATTCGCCAGAATTCTCGGGCAACACACAGAAGTGGGAATAAAGGAAGTGAAACTCCAAGGTCATGATGCTGTCAGTGACCTTATAAGCATGAAAGAATTCGTCCACAAGGTCCCCGTTATTCTGGGCTCTCTTCCATTCCCAAGAACAATGTTGTCATGTCACAAAAACAGTCGCATACTTGCTGCTGCTCATGAGTTAGAGAGGATTCAGATTTCGTGTCCCCTACAGCTGGCGTACCTGTAGACCAGTGAATATATCCTTTGTTATCTTCTCTGCGCTGACTCGTGGAATCTCGTAACCCAACTACGGAAATTATGCTTCATTCAGCCTGAACAAATGCTGTCATGATTCCCAACTCAATGTGCAGCGGTGGGAGAACAATGGTTTTCGGATTCACTAGGGGATCTTCGGCAATGTTTTTTGGCGCAGGCATCAGAGCTGTTCGTGGAGGCCTTTCCCTCTGTGTATAGTGTTCTTCTCTTGCGCGACTGTCTCACTTACACAGATAGCAGCAATACTTAGTGTCACACACTTGCAAATCAAACAGCATCGCAGTGACATTGGAATCTCCACATACTAGTCACTCAGTTAGAGCACTTCACCTCACATACATTCACAGCCAGCCGGCACGACACTCGTTCCAGTAACAGCGAACTAACGCTGCACAAGAGTACGCATTCATGCTTAGCAACAATTAGAATCACGTCTTGTTTCTACATTCGACGGTGCTCACGTGACGGGATGAAGATCACAAGAGTCGTGGTGTAAAGCAGTGTGGCCAAAAATTATTGATAGCGTCCAATTCACTCATTCACGGCACAGGACTTATTAAGCTTAAAATACCATTGCATGTAGCTCTTATAAAGTTCGTCATCAGTGGCTGAAAGGTAAACAGCTTGTTTACTTGGTGCCCTGTGCCAGGAGAAAATTTTATCTTTGATATTCACGTTCGGCGCGTTTAAATGCATAAAGGAGTGCAACTTTCGAATCTGTAAAAAATAAAAACTGAAAATTTGTAGACCAGTGGTTGGAGTAATATTGTAATAAATGAACGCTCAGAAGATGGAGACACGTCAAATGTGTGTGTGAATTCCTAAGGGACCGAACTGCTGAGATCTTCGGGCCCGAGACTTACTTATGCTAATAACACACACACACACACACACACACACACACTCTTACACACACACACACACACACACACACACACTCACACTCCCATCCCCGAGGAAGAACTGGAAACTCCGGCGGGAGGGGCCGCCCAATCCATGACATGGTGCCTCTAACCGCGCTGCCAGTCCGCGCGGCTGGAAACAAGTCGGAGACAAGAAAACCAGAATTTAATATAAGAAAATATTAAATAGCAACAGTAAAAGTAGGGTGGTATAGATGCCGAGTGATCGCCTCGCTCTCCTTGAAATGTGCTGTCCTAGCAGGACGCGCCGTTCTCCCTCAGTTCCCAGGAAGATGTGATACAGTTAACACCTAGTGAGGTCTTGGTTGTTTTGATTTTTCTGTCGAATTTTTCGACTGAATGAGGAGTGGAATGCCGTTTGGTAGTTGATTGCAGCGCTGAAACTTATTTCTGTCCACAGAACTTAAGACACATTTATTTTCGCTTTACAGTTATGAGATTTCTGCAGATAGACTTATCTTTAGTCATATGTCACCACACCTGCAGGACATATGCTTCTCCCTGGCAGCATTTTGTAGAACCAGACGTCCATCCTTCACGCCATTGTGCCATGATATTTACTAAGGTGGACTGGAAGCACGTGGCTGCTACATCTTAACGTGTAGCCTTTCTTCATATGACTCTGCATGAGCACACTCATCTTTTTTTTTTTTTTTTCGCACAACGCCATTTACACGTCGGTCGGCATATTAAGAGGAGTATTAAGTCCCAACTTGTACTGCATATCCCAGTGGCTAACCTACTTTGTTGAAAACTTACTTCATCGTCTCTTCTAGGCAGATCCTGCGGTAGTTAGGCTTTGCTTTTCCACACTCATCTTGGATGGTAAAAATGCGGCTCTCGTGGCGGGGGGGGGGGGGGGGGGGGGGGAGGAAATTTTTTAATAAAGTTCGGGGTGACTGCAGGTAGGTAGGTAGCCGTGTATAACGGTCGCACCGTCCGGAACGGGCGGAAGATTAATTAAAACCATCCTAGCGCATCCCCGCTGCGCTATAAAGCGCACACCGGCTGGCTGCCACAAAGGGCGCGGCCACTAAAAACGCTATTACGGCTGCGGCAGCCGCTCTGGAGCGCATTCCAGGCGTTCCAGTAATGATTGTGTTCTCCCGGCCGGAGACGCCGAGCTTGGCCCCTGCTGAGCCGCTTCCCGCACAGCGCACAAGCCAGTCTGGCTGCATACAGTGCGAGCTGCCGAGTTCCGCGACCGCTTCAACGCCAGTGTACGGACACACGGGATGGTCCCGAACTCCAGCTGCAAACTATCTGTGAAAGTAGCCTATAAACTAAGATTTGAATGAGCTCGTTTCTTCTCTCGTCACTTGCGAATCTCACGCTGTTTGTACTGCCGTTGTAAGTCTTTTACTTTTGGATGTCACTTCATTTGAAGTATCGTTTGCTTCGATGTTGCTTGCACTGTCACTGTATTTTTAGCTTTCTCCTATTTGTTAAGGTTAAATTTGGCTCTGCACACATGCATCTGAATTATTCTCTGTGGTAATTAGTTCACAATTTGTACAGTAGCTGATATCGAATCAATTTGATAACGTAGTCATTAGTCGTGGCATATCTTTGTGAACTGTTCGTGTAACTTCTATAGAGTTGTAGATAACCCCATCTTTAAAAATAATGAATCAACGTTGCGCCACTCTTGCAAAGAGCCGACACGTTCGAACAGTATTTTAAAACATACTAGGGCAACAATTCTGAATCGTTGCATGGATGCTGACTCTAGCCGAGAAAACTTTGAAATCTGATCACCTATTCTTGAGCCAACTGCAATGCATCAGACTCACCGCCCTGTCGGGCAAATGTTGTGAGACAAAACGGTACGACCTCCTCATTGATAGCTTGTTGGCCCACCTCTGGAGTGGAATACAACAACGATTCCGCCTAGCATTGATTAGAAAGTTCCTGTGTAGGTTTCCACTGACAAACGATACCAGATGTCTACGCTCAGATCAACAAATTCCAGTAAATCTCTGGGCGGCTGTTGGTGGAAGCGCAGATGGCGCCTGGTAACGTCACATGTGTGTTCCCTCGGATGTAGACGAGACGAATTTGGTGGCTAGGAGAGACTGTGAATTCACTTTCATGCTCCTGAAACGACTGTAGTACGATTCTGGCCTTGTGACGCGTACAGTTATCCTGCTAGGAGATGACATCTCCATTGGGAAAGACACCTAGCGTGAACAATAGAACAAAACGGATCGCATCGTTCGCATCCCTGGCGTGGTGCATGTATCAGGCAGCCGTACGCCTGGATGACGGCGTATGTGCACGCGTCCATCGGTACGGTATAACTAGAAATGTGATTCATTGCACGAGGTACTCTTTTCAATTGATCCACGGTGCATTGTCTAAGAAAGAGTCCTCACTGCAGTCATTATTAACGATGTCATTAGGTTGATATGGGTAGATGCAGATGTCGTCCGCAGTGGAGTTCCGTGTTCAGCAGTGTGCACTGAATGGTGTGCTCTGTAATACTACTACCTGCACCAGCACTGTATGCTGTCGTCAGATGATGACGACGATGATGTTTGGTTTGTGGGGCGCTCAACTGCGCGGTTATCAGCGCCCGTACAAATTCCCAACCTTTGCTCAGTCCAAACTCGTCACTTTCATGAATGATGATGAAGTGATGAGGACAACATAAATACCCAGTCATCTCGTGGCAGGCGAAAATCCCTGACCCCGCCGGAAATCGAACCCGGGACCCGTGCTCGGGAAGCGAGAACGCGACCGTGAGACCACGAGCTGTGGACGCTGTCGTCAGATCTGGTACATGATGTACCTACCCCACTTTGCAGAGAGGACAAGTCCTCTGTGGATGTTCTACGCCTTATCGTCCTTCTATCACTTTCCATGTATCCACACGACAGTACCAAGAAATGGTTCAAATGGCTCTGAGCACTATGGGGCTTAACATCTGAGGTCATCAGTCCCCTAGAACTAGTTAAACCTAACTAACCTAAGGACATTAGACACATCCATGCCCGAGGCAGGATTCGAACCTGCGACCGTAGCGGTCGCGCGGTTCCTGACTGTAGTGCCTAGAACCTCTCGGCCACCCCACGACAGTACCAAGCGAACAGTCGACCGGCTTGCCTTTTCCGAGATGCTCCCTCCCACCACCGAGCCGTACGCGTCTGTCCTTTGTCATAGTCGATTATGCCAGTGGATTTACTCATTTGTGTTGTCATTAGAATGATTCCACATTTGCTTCTACTCCACTTATACTGGAGGGTCAGAAAGAGTCTCAAAAGGTGGTAAGGATGTTGCATGGTAGTTTGTGCGGCGAAATAATTGTTAAGGAAAAAATCGATATGTTCCGCCGTTTCCGAGTTCCGAGTAATTAGCACTGAAGTTAGCCAGAAAGGACGTCGCGTGCGCTAATTCAAGCGGCCTGCCAGAGATGGTGTCACGAAACGTGTTCTTCATTTGAAATTGCATTTAAATCAATGCCATTAGCTGCTGGCGGTGACAGTTGAAAATGTGTGCCCCAACCGGGACTCGAACACGGGATCTCCTGCTTACATGGCAGACGCTCTATCCATCTGAGCCATCGAGGGCACAGAGGATAGTGCGACTGCAGGAATTTATCGCCAGCACGCTCCCCGTGAGACCCACATTCTCAACTTATAGTCCACACACTACATTCGTAGTGCCCCTGCCCATTACATTCATTACTCGCGGTAGACAATCCACCGAGTCCCGTAAGAGTTCAGGCTAATCGTGTGCATCCGCACTGACGAAGGTCATCAGCCGGTTAGCCTTAAACGATATGAAGATGGCATCTGTTCTTTCGGACATGTCCGATATAACAGATGCCATTTTCATATTGCTCTTCATTTGGTTTTCTAAATCCCTAAATGTGAACGAGAGATGAGTCCCTAGTTAGGACGAAATGCGAGCCAAAGGCTGAGCATTCTCGGGCGCTGTCATCCACGCTATGAGACCAATTGACTCTAATTGTATCTGGGGGCGTGGCTCTTGAATTTGCTCGCACAATAGGCTGCTAATTAACTAGGAAACGGCACAACACGTCGATTTTTCTTCCTTATTTCTCAGCACAAACTACCCTCTAACACAAGTTTTTCAGATTGTTTCTGACTACCCTCTATACTCTCCTTACTACTTCACATGCATGCAACGCCACCATATCTTTCAGTGGGCGGTGGTCATAATGTTTTGCTCATCCGCTTATATTAGCCAACACTCTTAAACTGTACCAGAATTTCGCATTTGTCACTTATAGTTCGCCTTGAACAGCCGAGGACAAGCAAAGTAATTTTCGTAGTGAATACTTTAAGAGGTCGAGACCTTGAAGGGATATGTTGTGAATAAATGAATAAAATTATAGTGCTAAAAGCACCTAAATAATATCTCGCAATATTATTCAGACAATAACCTTTATTTTCCAGTGAAACAGTGTCGACTTCCTTTCTTGATCTCACAAAACTATAATAGTTTGTCGTTGTCGCGAACTTGAAGCTAAGGCCTCCTGGCAACGTTTTCAGCTAGCGGGCACGAGCAGCTCGCATCAGCACGTGCGAGCGTGTGCCACGGCAACCTCTGCGATCACGTCGTGCCCCGCACTTTGAGATCCTCGCAGGAAAATTGTTCACTGTCCTTGGCATTCTACCGTCACGAGTGTCTGAACCTTGCATATCTACTGAGAATCACTCTCACGACGAAGCACTCTGCCGGGAATACCTTCCGTCGTCGCTCTCACGTGAAGGACCCAGCGAAACTCACAGTAACAGCGAATTAATTGAAATATTCGACATCTCATAGTGAACTTAACTAAACTGTCACCTGTTAGCATAACGTAGACTTCGGGCTACTCTTCAGATCGTTGTGCCATTACATCAAAGATTTCATACTTTAATTTGTTGGCTTCGCAACTCATAATGGAACCGTCACCTTTCATACTAATTTAGACCTCTTGGTAGCAACAGAGGAGCATGTGACTACAACCTGTATTCGTAAAACTAGTATAAAGGCAAAAGAATTACTGTCAGTTTTCTGTTCTCTTTTTCTTTGCACACGCATGTCGTCACTCGCCATATCATCCGTAAGATTCAGGTGATGCGCAACAGCTACACTGTAAAGTACCCAATCAACACATAAACACCGATGAAAAGTACTGAATAAATGTGAACGATCGAGAGACATTTTCCCTGGGGGTGTTGGGGAAGACGGCACAGAGATAATTGAAGGAGGGCAGGTACTTAGAAAATTGCGTAGGGTATCAGCTCGACAACACAGCGTCCACAGATATATTTTTAGGTTATTTGAGGTGAAAGGTAGTTAGAACGGTTTACGCATTGCTTAGATAATGACACACGGCTAAATTCTAGATGGTGTTCCAAAGCATTTAAACGGTGATTCTTCATCAAATAGAAATATACTGCTCTATGCAATTACTAAACCCGCCCTCTTGCCCTTCCACACACACACACACACACACACACACACACACACACACACACACGCACACAATAGTATACATACCTGACAAATCTATAATCCATTTTTATAGTCTTGCATGTGAAGAAATCTTGTGTCTGCTGCCTCTGTAGTTACTGTATCAGCTCGGATCTGTATTGTGTTTCTGTGGCGGAAACTAGGAACTAGCCTCAAATTATCCTAAACGAAAGTGGAAAATCACAGAGAAATCGCAACCTGCCGGCGTGCTGTACACCCAAAGAATGGCTAACACTACTCACAGATTAGATGCGGGTGTGCCTCACCTCCATGCATGGTAAACTGTTGCATTGTGCGTTAATTTACGCTAACATGTACTACGTTAAGCTGTAACGCCGATTCCAACAACAGGCGGCTGTTTTGGACGTACGACAGAACGCAAATAGGAAATACCTAGCCTCAAAAAATTAAGTGAAATTCGCACTCGCCAAGAGATACAGAATGTTTACATACGACGTGTTCTAAGTAAAGGATGAATGACGTGTGAAGAAGATGCGAGAGTAGAACCTATACGATGACTCCATACCGACACAAGCCAAGTAAGAAACTTGCCATGAGTTGAAAAGCGAAGCGATACTAGTTATAAACATGGAAATATTAGAGTTGCAGTTTGTTTAACAACTGTAACTGCGAATATTCAATTTTCAGTATTATAGATATTTTAAGACGCACACTAATACTTCGCATACCTAACGTTGTAAGGGCTTTGAGAGAGACGCGGGAGCAGAAGGTGCAGAAGAGCTTCCAAAAGATCTGATACCTTACTGCTTGTGGTAAGGACTTATAATGCAAATGGAATTGGAGCGCCACAGCACTGAAAGGGTTTGTCTAAAACAAAGGACTTTAATTATGAGTAGATGGTAGTTCTAAGTGCACGTAAACAAGTCGGTAGCAGCTGTTTCGACGATAACTCTACTCTTACGAGCATTGAAAGTTTTGGGAATGTTACAGAATACTAGCGGAGAAACACGAAGCTGCCCAGGTATTTATTTATATCTGTGCGTCCACACCCATACCATGCAGCCTGTGGCGTTACGCTTAATTTTTATGCTATCATACCTCACGAACTGTTGTCGCACAGTGATACAATATTGTAGGTACTTTCAACGGCGTATGTTGACACTGTCAGCGAAATGTGTTGTGAACGGAGCTGATAAAAAAGGAAGTAATAAATTTAAACTTCATCCTCGTTGCGGCAGTGTTTCACGCATCTCATTGTTCATGAAGTCTTATCATCAGAACCGTGTGTCGTACAGTGATACAATTTCACACTTACATTAAGTGGTATATTTACATTCTGTTTACAAAATGTGTCACCAATGCAGTTAACAGTAAATAAGTAATAAACTATAGTGTGGTGCCTCATGTGATACGTTTACTGCATAAACTGCGGGAAAGAAGTAAGCTATAAACATTTTCCCTTTCATCATTTTTCAAGTATTATCAGCCAGCAAAAAATTCATAATGGTTTGTTATTATGTGCTAGGTTTGTTTGCAAGTCAGTCTCAAATACTGGATAAATAAATACGAGAATTAAAGCATGGATAGGCGTGCGTATTTTTCACCCTCATCACCACCCGTCCGATGGGTGGGTGGGTGAGTCTTACCCCCATAGAGATCGTCGCCTGACAGTAAGGTACGTGTGTACCAAGTTTGGTAGAAATCAGTCCAGTGAGTTAGGAGGACATATGGAACTTCGGACACACACACACACACACACACACACACACACACACACACACACGCACACACTCACACACACACACTGAAATTCAGGCCACAGAGCAACAATTCGCGTGTTAAAAGACACTGATGATATTGACCAAATTTCACCAAAATTACTTTTGACTCTTGATGTCCGTGACGCTGTTTTTGATCAAGTTCTGTTGAATGAAATTATTCCATATCAACAAGGTTGTAAGGAGAAATTTTCAGACGTTGCAAGATGGATTTATGGAATCCGAACATGAATGTTATTTAACAACTAGAATTCAGAAGAATATGAGATATTTTGCGAGATATAATGCTGAGGATTAACTAAATATTATCTGGTACTTTATTATTTCTACAACACCTTCACTGTAAATAAAGGGGTCACTATTCCATTAGTTACTCTTTATCTGAGGTGAGCTTTGTCTCGTTGCATGTACGCAGTTGTAAGTAGCTAGCTTTTTCGAGGCGGGAGCCTGAGAGCTTTGTGTAACGGTAGGTTTTGTTTCCCTCTGTGGGTATCTCTTTTCGTATCAATCGCCTGTCAGGAATTCAGCAAACAATCGAGCTATTGACATTTTCGCAATACTTTCGAGTTCTTTTCAATCACAGCAAAACCGTGGACAACGGTAAAATACGCGAATTTCGAGTGCACCAGCATCGCAAATGTCAACATTCTACGGAGCCACAAAAACTCATTGTTTAGAGTACACCGAGTTATTCGGTAAATACCGCAATGAGGACGGAACTTGATATTCCCCTTCGTTCACCGTGGTTTATTTCACAACGCGCTACATTTCGTAATTTGTTTGTTAACTTAGTTAACAGCTTCGCATTGCATAATGCGATGATGAGCCAAAACAGTGTGACCACAGTCCACCGCGAAATGGAATGCGCCTGATTGCGTTCCGAGCACGCGACGAGGTAAGGAAAGTGTAGACTGAAGTGACGGAAGTCGTGCCATAGCGAGATGTACATTTACAGGTGTCGGTAGTATCGCTTCGACAAGTTATAAACGTGCAGGGCACTGGCTCTGCGGTTATTTGTAATCAGGTGATTTATGTGAAAAAGTTTCCGACGTTATTGTGACTGCACTACAGGAATTAACAGACTATGAACGCGAATGGTAATGGGAGCTGGACGCTTGGGATGTTCCCTTCCGGAAATTGTAAGGGAATTCAACATTCCGAGATGCACGGTGTCAAGAATATGCCGAGAATACCAAATTCAGGCATTTCCTCTCACCGCGGACAACTCAGAGGCCGACGGCCTTCACTTCAAAGACCGAGAGCGGTGGCGTTTGCGGAGAGTCGTCAGCGCTAACAGACAAGCAACACTGCGTGAAAGAACCGCAGACGTAAATGTCGGACGTACGACGAACTTATCCGTTAGGATAATGTGGCGAAATCTGGCGTAATAGGCTGTGGCAGCAGGCGACCAACACGAGTGTCTGTGGTAACTGTACGACATTGTATGCAGCGCCTCTCCTGGGATCGTGATCATACCGGTTGCACCGTAGACAGTTGGAAAACAGTGACTTGGTCATATGAGTCCCGATTTCAGTAGGTAAGAGCTGACAGTAAGGTTAGATTTGGGCGCAGACCCCACGAAGCCACGAACCCAAGTTGTCAACGAGGTACTGTGCAAGTAGTGGTGGCCCTATAATGGTGTGGGATGTTTTTACATGGAATGGGCTAGGTCGCCTGGTCCTACTGAACGGATCATTGACTAAAATAGTTTGCAGCCATGCATTGACTTCGTGATCCCAAACGCCTCATTGGGCCACAATGGGTCGCATTTGGTTTGAAGAATATTCTGAACAATTCGAGCGAATGATTTGGCCATCCAGACCACCCGACATCAATCCCATCGAACAGCAATGGGACGTAATGGAGAGGTCTGTCTGTGCACAAAATTATCCACTGGTAACTTTTTCACAATTATGTACGGCTGTAGAGGCAGCTTCGCTCAGTATTACTGTATGAAACTTGTTGGGTTCATGCCGCACTAGCCAGCAAAAGGAGGACCGCCACGATATTAGGAGGTATTCCATGACTTTTGCCGCGTCAGTGTATAAGCGGAATAGCGACAAATGGGGGATCATTCTAGTGACGATACGAGCCGCAATCGGAAAATTCCAGTGACAAAGCAAATTGGTCAGAGGGCAGTTTCTTACGGTCGGCTCCTGGGAACGTGCGCTTCGGAGACGGCAAAGACGTACTACTGTCGTGAGCATTTATGAGAAGTGGTTGAAGGTCGTTGAAACCACAAGGGAGCGAGAAATTGTTACATGTGTCCATCCATCATTACGGAACATGGTGAACGGAGGCTTACTCGTTCGGTTAAGCAGGGTAGGCAGATATGACGACAGAGTCCAGTACTGCTGCAGGCATAAGTGTTTCGGAGCACACCGTTCACGGCTTGTTGAAAATGGGTTTTCGCAGCAGACGACCCTTCGTGCTCTTATGTTTACCCAACGACGTTGTTACTTGTTATTGCACAGGTTCATCGAGATTTGGCCATCAAGCAATGGAAACACGTCAACTAGTCGTACGTAACTCGGTTCTAGTTACACTGAATCGATGATTGTGTCCAAATATGTGGTCATCTTGCCGAACAGCTGTTCGAAACACACACTGCGCTACAGTCGCGTACCGGTGTGCGCAATATTACGCTATAGGGAACAGTCAGTTGGGCTTTCATGCGACCTGTGGAAGTAATCGAAGGCACCAAAGCGCCTTTGGACGACGTGAACACCGTTGGAGGCCACTTGCATCCTTTATAGGTTGATGTCTTTCCAGACAGTGACGACATCATCCAGCAGGCAGCCTGTCCAAGTCACAAGGTCAGAACCGTGCTACAGCGGTTTTAGGGGCATGCTAGTGAAGTCACGTTGATGTCTTGATCTAATCTGAACCAGATCGAACACATCTATGACGTAATCAGATGTCAGCTCCTCGACGTCCGTAGTTTACTGGAATTAGGTGACCTGTTCACATCAGGTGTATACATCAGGTGCTACGGGCCTCCGGATACCTACCAAGGGCTTGGAGTATCCATGCCACGCACAATGACTGCTGTGTTGCTTTCCAAGACTGGTCCAACGCGCTATTATGCAGGTGGTGGTGATGTTTTGGGTCATTAGTGTATTTCAATTGCCGGCCGCGGTGGCCGTGCGGTTCTGGCGCTGCAGTTCGGAACCGCGGGACTGCTACGGTCGCAGGTTCGAATCCTGCCTCGGGCATGGTTGTGTGTGATGTCCTTAGGTTAGTTAGGTTTAAGTAGTTCTAAGTTCTAGGGGACTTATGACCTAAGATGTTGAGTCCCATAGTGCTCAGAGCCATTTTGTATTTCAATTGATCGCGGTTTCTCATCACCCAATCTCACCACGGTTCACATTCTATGTTGCTGTGCTATACTTACGTCCATCACGTGTCATATGATAACTAATTTGATATTATCCAAACACTACTTCCGGTGAAAACTAGATTGCTCTTTCGTAACGGACGCTCTCTCTGCATTCCTAGACGTGGTCGGATTACCGTGGATCCATATCATTCATAATACAAGTCATTACCGGAGACGATAAAGGCCATAAGTAACAGAAAGACTCGAGACCTTATCCGGCACGCAGTTTTCATCTGCCACAGAGTTTCATACCAGCGCACCCTCCGCTACAGAGTGGAAATATCATACTGGAAACATCCCACAGGCTGTGCGTAACCCAGGTCTCAGGAATAACCTTTCTTCCAGGAGTGCTGCTCTTGCAAGTTACGGAAGATAACTCCCGTGAAATTTGGAACTTAAGAGATGAGGCACTGACGGAAGTAAAACTGTGAGGACGGGTCATGGATCGTGCTTGGGTAGTTCAGTCGGTGGAGTACTTGTAATCAAAAGGCAAAGGTCCAAGGTTCGAGTCCTGATCCGGCATATAGTTTTAATCTGCTAGGAAGTTTCAACAGGGAGTACCGAGTACTGCTCTACGGCCTTCGAAATTGAAGTCTGACTCCATCCCACTTAGCTATGAGGCCACAATCCATAGCCCATAACCTAAATAAATAAAAGAAAAAGTAATCTTTGTACAGAATGGAGATTTGGTCTCTAGAATTCTGCTTTGGTTCGCTCAATAAGAACGTTGAGGTCGAACACAGTACCAGCAGAAGAAGGCGATGAGCTATCTGATGCTGTCCCGGTGATGTGAGTTCTCCGTCGCCGTGCAGAATGGCAACAGCTGCTTGCCGACGTACGACTGCTGCGCTGGCGATGGCGGCCGTTGGGGCGTCAATGGATTCCGTCGGGGGACCAATCTCGCTGCCGATCGCCGCCTGGGAAGCTCGCTTCGTGCCAACACCCAGCATTCCTGCCCGCCTGCGGGCTTCGTCTCAACACCCGTTGCTCTGTTCGCTGCTTCGCCGTGATCCGATGGGTACCCAACGACAGCGACTCCTGCCACGACGTGAAACGGAATTTCGGCAAGGCTTCTGTACACAGAAAACAAAATAGTGTTACGAAAGAACTGCTAATCAATTTATTCGTTTCGGAAACGAATTCCCATCTTCATGTGTAAATCCTTTAAATATTAACCTGCACATAAATTTTTTATACATGCGTTTATCTTTATTGATCATTCATCAACCAGCTTTCTAAATTGTCCATTTCTTTACACATTATTTTTTGAAACAAGTACAACAAAAGATTAACACAACATTTATATTGCCATTCCTTAGAACACCTGATCTATACTCGTATAATGACCATATTAGCTGCTGCCGGACGACCGCAATTGCTGTGAGTGTTCTTTTGTAACTGTATCTTTGTAATCTATTTTTGTTTCACTTAACTTAAGAAAAAAATGAAGTACTGGTAATAATAAGAGAGATCCAGTGTCAGTCTCGTTTTCGTACGATATCCGGCGAATCATGGATGAATAGTAACAGTCTGGTTTCACATTCCTTGATTTCCGTAAAGCTTTTGACACACAGTGCCCACTGAAGACTGTTAACAAGGGTGTAAGCATACGCAAACTTTTCTCAGAAAATTGCATAGCTCGAAAACTTTTTAAGTAAGAGAAACCTGTACATTATATTGGACGGCGAGTGCCCATCAAAGACCAGGGTACCGCTAGAAGTGCCCTGGGCAAAGCAGATAGGACTGCTCTTTTCCTTTGCATACGTAGACGATCTGACGGATGGGGTATGCAGTGGTCTGGAACAAATTGCTAATTACCTTGTATTACACTGGAATGTGTCGTCGTTGAGTGATTGTAAGAGGATGCAGAATGATTTGGACAGAATTTCTATTTCGGTTGATGAATGGTAGTTTGCTCTAAATGTAGGAAAGTGCAAATGAGTAGGAAAAACAGTCCTGTAATGTTCGAATAGAGTATTAGTGGTCTGCAGCTTGACACAGTCACGTCAAGTAAATGTCTAGGCGTTACGGTGCAAAGCAATATGAACTGAAAATAGCACGTAAGATTGGTAGAGGCGAAGGCGACACGTCGATTTCGATTTGCTAGGAGAATAATAGGAATGTGTAGCCTACCTATGAAGAAGACCGCGAATATAACACTTGTGCGAAAAGTTTTGGAGTACTGTTCGAGTGTTTGAGGTTCACGCCAGGTCAGGTTAAAGGAAGATATCGAAGCACTTCTCAGGCGTGGTGCCAGATATGGTACCGGTAGGTTCGGACAACACGCACGAATCACGAAAATGCTCCGTGACTCAAACGGGAATCCCTCGACAGAAGGCGACGTTTCTTTCGCGAAACGCTGTTCACAGAGCTAAGAGAATCAACATTTGCCACTGAATACTGAACGATTTAATGACTGTCAACTTAAATCTCGCTTAAGGATCACGAAGACAAAATAAGAGAAATTACTGCTCGTGCGAAGACTTGCAGATAGTCGTTTTTCCCTCGTTACATATGCGAGGAGAACAGGAAAGAGCATGACTAGTCGTGTTAAAGCGTACCATTCACCATGCGCCAAATGGTGGTTTATGGAGTATATGTAGATATAGACGAAGATATAAAACGTGAGAGAGCGGACGAATGGGAAGAGTAATAGAAGGAAGAAAAAGAGGAAATTGGTCATTATTATTAAAATAGTTATAACCGATGTGACTGGTTTTATGTTACATCGTAGTGAATTTCTGCACACTATCCGATGGAAGTGGGGAGGGGGTTGCGGGGGAGAGACATAACTCGGATTCCTTCTTGGTGTTCGATAGGCAATTCACTTGTAAACATCGTCAGGATCTTTTCTAAGGAACCATTTGTAGCTGAGTGATAGCACATTCTATTTCCACTCCATCTTTCAGCAAATATCGTACTATAATCTTAAAATTAGTATTGTTTGTAGTTCTGGCACTGACAGTGCCAGTAAAAGCTATGCACTGTTTGGACTGTTGTTGCGAACGGCAGCACAGTCTCACGCAGATTAGATTGACTATGTTATTGTGACTTATTTGTGAGTCCTCTGGCGGTACACCGGATCTCTCTGGTATTGTTTCATGATGTTACATTTTTCATGACATAATTAAAATGCAACACTCAGGCTGGACCAACAGCTGATGTGTCTGTTGCAAGTGACACATTAAATTATTTTCATGAACGTGTGAAGTGACGTTAATGTGGTGGTGCTAAAGGCAACAAGTAGTCAGATTGCATCATCCAAGCGAGTGGAGCGAGTTAAAGTCTGCAAACAAAACACGGGGGGCTTCATCTTGTAATACTGTAACCATTAAATCTGCTTGTAATCTGTCAAACTTAAGGCCTCCGATCCCCAACCAACGCCTGTCCCTACCTGGCTTATTACGTAGTACTTATTCCATATGTTACCAGGTAATCTTTATAATGACCTGGGCTATTAAATTGCGTAGTTCTTTAATTAAATTTTTCTTTGCGTATTTATGTAAAAGAACTTTTATAAAATATTTCGCGGTTTACAATAAGCCTTAAGGGTATCAAACATGGTTCCTATCCTTCAGATTGTTTAAAAAATACACACATTTAATTACAGATATATTTATATCACATAACTATTCGTTTTATTTTAACTCATTTAATAGATTTGACGCTACCGGCACCGACCTTTCACCATTCATCTGGGTTGGTTACACATTCACAGTTACCAAGGAATATGGGTCTCTCGTTAAGGTTAGGAAGCAAAGGAAATGCTCCGTAAGACGCTCAGCACTGACAGAAGTAATTAAGTGTGTTGTGTAGAGGCACCTAACGATTACCAGACGGACAACTTGTATGGCTGATATGTCATAATAAAAAATACATGATGAAATGAAATTTGTTGTATTCTTCTGGTTCTTCCCTTTAAAGGTATTATCGAAAATGTGATCCACTCCAGCTCGCGTCATACTCATGTCTTTCTAAGTCTTCCGCTACTTGGCTGATCAACAAAAAGACAACGGAAAATATCCTCCAATCCACGGCCAGGACAGGAATGAGAAATTTTTCCTTTGTTACAAAGTGCATTGTTCAGCTATTGCGATAACTTTGAAATACCGTTCTACAATGTGTCAACTGGCCAGCATCACTCAAATACAATTCATTTATGTATGTTTGTTCTAGCAATGTTTGTATTTTATGCATTATGTTTCAAACAACCGTTACTCAGATAACTCCCATCGAATATGTAAGTAAAAGAAACGATAAAAAAATTAATTTTAATTATGTGTGACGACCTAGGGAATCCAACTTGGTTTGTGCTACTTTCTCTAGTGTCTAAACGAGTCATTTTTAATGATTCCTTGCGTCACTGTCGCAACGTTTCAAAGCTTCAAAAAGATAGGTAATTCTGCCTGGGAGGACTACACACGTAAAATCTATATCTGAACGAAGGCAAGGTTTCCTAGATACAACTTGACGAAGTTTTTAGTCACTTCACTTAATTAAACCATACACACATTTCATCTGGAACAGGGGAAAGGTTTTACTAAGTACAAAAGACTGAATTTTAAGTACTGGCACATATTTAAAGACGTTGGACGAAATAAATGTTGTATTGAAACCACCAAATCAATGTACGGTACAACACAATATTATTTCAGATCACACAACTTATCATATGAAATCCGCACGGTGTAAACACTACACGCGATGTAAAGAAGATTTTAAATGAAGCTGTTTTACGTATCCATGCCGAAAGAGAATTATGTAAAATCAAAAAAGAAACGTAAATTGTATCAAAATCAGAGTACACGTATGCGTGTTGACAAGGGCCGGATATCATGGTTCATAGTTCATACAAAGCTTTTTGTGGAAGACGCTTATTTAAACATACTCTGCACCCTCATATATAGCTACACACGTATTTCACAAGGCATTAAATAGCCGATGGGGGATGAGACCTCGTACCTGTATTAACGATTTTGTACTCACATACTGAGTGAGTGAAGACTGGCGGTCTGTAAACGTCAGTACGCATTATAATATTTCTTAACCTTGTTCTAAAGATCAGTACGCGAAAACAACGTTGATGGTACCATAATGATCGCACAGTCATCTCCGAATAGAGGTTCTGTAAATTTAACCAACATGTAATAATCGCACAGTCATCTCCGAATAGAGGTTCTGTAAATTTAACCAACATGTATTTACACATGCATTGAATTTTCGCACAACCCTTACAACAAATCAGTCTTCGATTCACCCTCATTGATTCTCATTATAAGTGTTTGTCCTGTTTAATAACGATTCTTGTTATTAATTTAACAAAACAGAATCAGTCCACATCGAAAGTGGTGTTTGTTTTTCTGATAACAGATTTCAGTCATGAATATACCATCTTCAGACTGGTATTTATCTCCGTTGATAACACACGGAGGCGGTGAGCGGAGTTCGTTACGTCCTAAGAGCAGGACAGGTGACGACCGCCCGGTACAAAAATATCCGACAGTACTTACAGTGAACCAAATAGCATACAGCGACATTTTTTACTGAATCCTTGTGCTCATCATGTTTCAACAAGTGCCTTGTAGCGTTTACTATGGCGATTAGGCATTTTTTGAGTCATGACAACGGCAGATTTTGTCAAAAAATGGTTCAAATGGCTCTGAGCACTATAGGACTTAACATCTGAGGTCATCAGTCCCCTAGACTTAGAACTACTTAAACCTAACTAACCTAAGGACAGCACACACATCCCTACTCGAGGCAGGATTCGAGCCTGCGACCGTAGCAGCAGCGCGGTTCCGGACTGAAGCGCCTAGAACCTCTCGGTCACAACGGCCGGCTGCACATTTTGTCACCTGAGGATGTTTGTTTGGAACGAAACCGTTTGTGGTGTGGAAAGTGCACACGTTTAAACAACTGTAGTAGTTTTTTATTAACATACTCAACTTCTTTTATGGATTCTGCATGAAATTTGATTTCATTTCCAAATGTTTTCTCTATTTCCTTTACTGATCACTTAATTTACGCATTGAATAATATGGCGAATACGCTACAGCACCGTCTGATTCCCTTCTCAACTGCTGATTTCCTTTATTTATTTTATTTAATTATTCAGTTAGCGACCACCTTACAATGAAACAGGATTTTCATACAAGGGCTGATCAAAATATGTCTGTTCGAAGGCCGTACAGTCCAGAATCGCTATGCCAATCAGGCAAAATCACGGTGAGCACTGAGGCATCCCACCGAGGCGCCAGCTTGAAGATATCCGTTTGGTAAAGCACAGAGCCCTGTTACGTGGAGAAGTCCGTAACTGCCTGCTACACATCCTCTTCCGACAAGAATCGTCGAGCTTTCATGGCCTTTTTAAGGGTCCGAAGGCGTAATAATTGCGTGTGGAAAGATCGGGGCTACAGGACGTGGGCAAAAGTAACTTGAGCATTACGACATTTGTGATATGTGGACGTGCCTTATCATGAAGCAGCAGCACCCAGAACTTGGCGCTCCATTTTTAACATACGTGATGTCCCATACAATCGTCATTCTCCGATGGATGTCAGCTGGTTTGTCCTTCGGCAGCCAAGGAAAGAATAACAGCACATTAGTCTTGTTCTGATGCCTTTAGTAACAGACTTAACGTCGCCATAGTTCACGATTATGCATTTACCGAACGCACATCGGAAAGACACGAATCCCTTTTCTTACAAGTCGCTGCTTATACAGTGATGAGCCAAAATATGATGACCACATGCTTAATAGCTTATTTGTCAGTCTTTGGAACGCAATAAATCACTGATTCACCGTATCAGAGCTCCGACAGTGTGTTGGTACGATTGTGGAGGTATGTGGTATTAGATGTCTACGCACAGGTGATGTAATTCTCGAAAATAACGGACTGCTGATTTGCATACGCAGTGATGGCGTCCGACAGCGACTCAGATGAATTCCATCAGATTTACATCAGGCGATATTGGTCGCCGAGACATCAGCGTGAGTTCACAATAATGCCACTGAAACCACTGTAGCACGGTTAAAAACTCCGTGACACGGATGATTATACTGCTAAAAGATGACATCGCCTTCGGGGAAGACATAAAGCATGAAGGGAGACAGGTGCTTCGCAGCTGTCAGCCTGCGTTTGATTACTACCACAAGTCCGATGTAACCGCAGGAGAATGTCTCCCATAGCATAATACTGCTCAAAAATAGTTCAAATGGCTCTGAACACTATGGGACTTAACTTCTGTGGTCATCAGTCCCCTGGAACTTAGAACCACTTATACCTAAGTAACCTAAGGACATCACACACATCCATACCCGAGGCAGGATTCGAACCTGCGACCGTAGCATTCGCGCGGTTCCAGACTGTAGCGCCTAAGACCGCTCGGCCACCCCGGCCAGCATAATACTGCTCCCAGCAGCCTGCGTCCGTGGCACGCTGCTGGTTTCGAGCTGGCGTTTACCTCAAACACAGCATTTGTGGAGACGACCATCACCCTAGTATAGCAAAAATGTGATTCACCCGAAGAGCCGACACGTTTCCGTTGATCGACAGTTGAATGCCGATGGTCCCGCGTCCACTAATTGACGATGTCGTTGGGTCAACATGTGAACATGAAGGAGTGGTCTGTTGCAAAGCTCCATCTTCAGTAATGTACAATGAACGGTGTACTCCGAAACACTTGTGCGTGCACCAAAATTGTGCTGTTTCAACAGGAATGCCACAGATCACCATCTATTCTCCTTTACAGAGCAGATAAGCCTCCGAACCTCAAGTTCTGCGAAGAGTCGTGGACGTGCAAACATTTAGCCCTAGTGATAGTTTCACTGACTTCCTCTTGCCGTAGGTGCTCACGACAGTAGTTCGTGAACATTCGACCAGTTTCGTCCACAGGCTCGGCATTATAATAATCTGCACTTTGTCAAAGTCGCCATCTCAATGGCTTTCCCAAATTGCATCCCATATCTTCGCTAGGTTAAACCGTGTCTGCTCCGCTTACATACTTTTGTTACCGCGTCACGTGCCCGCAACGCCACCAGATGGCATCTGACGTCGTGGTGTTCTGTGGTCATAATCTTTTGGCTGTTTAGTGGATATTCGCATTAGAGTCGCGCTACGTCACATATATGCTGCAGCAACGTCCTCAAAAGGAAACTTCCTGATCACATCTTATAGTAGTGAAGTACTTTGCAGTGTTATCACTGATGTCGACAACAGGTTGATACACAACTGGTCATTAAAATTGCTACACCAAGAAGAAATGCAGATGATAAACGGGTATTCATTGGACAAATATATTATACTATAACCGACATGTGATTAGATTTTCACGCAGTTTGGGAGCATAGATCATGAGAAATCAGAACCCAGATCAACCGCCTCTGGCCGTAATAACGGCGTTGATACGCCTGGGCATTGAGTCAACCAGAGCTTGGATGGCGTGTACAGGTACAGCTGCCCATGCAGCTTCAACCCGATACCATGTTCATCAAGAGTAGTGACTGGCGTATTGTGACGAGCCAGTTGCTCGGCCACCATTGACCAGACGTTTTCAGTTGGTGAGAGTTCTGGAGAATGTGCTGGCCAAGGTAGCAGTCGAACGTTTTCTGTATCCAGAAAGGCCCGTACAGGACCTGCAACATGCGGTCGTGCATTATCCTGCTGAAACGTAGGGTTTCGAAGGGATCGAATGAAGGGTAGAGCCACGGGTCGTAACACATCTGAAATGTAACGTCCACTGTTCAAAGTGGACCGAGACGTGTAACCAATGGCACGCCATACCATCACGCCGGGTGATACGCCAGTATGGCGAAGACGAAAACACGTTTCCAATCTGCGTCCACCGCGATGTCGCCAAACACGGATGCAACCATCATGATGCTGTAAACAGGACCTGGATTCATCCGAAAAAATGACGTTTTGCCATTCGTGCACCCAGGCTCGTCGTTGAGTACACCATCGCAGGCGCTCCTGTCCGTGATGCAGCGTCATGGGTAACCGCAGCCATGGTCTCCGAGTTGATACCCCATACTGCTGCAAACGTCGTCGAACTGTTCGTGCAGATGCTTGTTGCCTTGCAAACGTCCCCATCTGTTGACGCATGGATCGAGACGTGGCTGCACGATCCGTTACAGCCATGAGCATAAGATGCCTGTCATCTCGACTGCTAGTGATACGAGGCCGTTGTGATCTAGCACTGCGTTCCGTATTGCTCTCCTGAACCAACCGATTCCATATTCTGCTAACAGTCATTGGACCTCGGTCAACGCGAGCAGCAATGTCGCGATACGATAAACCGCAATCGCTAGAGGCTACAATCCGACCTTTCTCAAAGTCGGAAACGTGATGGTACGCATTTCTCCTCCTTACACGAGGCATGACAACAACGTTTCACCGGGCAACGCCGGTCAACTGCTGTTTGTGTATAAGAAATCGGTTGGAAACTTTCCTCATGACAGCACGTTGTAGGTGTCGCCAACCTTGTGTGAATGCTCTGAAAAGCTAATCATTTGCATATCACAGCATCTTCTACCTGTCGGTTAAATTTCGCGTCTGTAGCACGTCATCTTCGTGGTGTACCAATTTTAATGGCCAGTACTGTACATGCTGGAGCAGTGTCCTCAAAATGAAACTTTTTGATCGCGTCTTATAGTAGTGAAGTACTTCGTAATGTTATCCCTGATGTCAACAACAGGTTGGTACATGTATGCACCTGATGCCGTAAGGATACCCAGTTTTTGCAATATTTCCTTACAGTGAGCCCCACTACTACTATTAGTTATTATTATTACGCCTGTAGACAGTCCGAAGAAAGTGGCAATGTTTTGAGGCTTTGATTCGCAGAAAAGAATCTCCACTTTATATTCTCGCAGTGATAAAACTTTCTGACGTCGCGTCGTAGTTTCCAATAGTAAGCGCCATTCTCAGAGCTTGCGATCTGATAGTGCAGCGGCTGCGAGTTGCCCTAACTCGGCGCCGTCCGCCGGTAATTGCTTGCGTTGTACGACAACGCATCTGCTGCCGCCACCGCCATTGTCTGCCTCGACACAGTGGCCCTCCGGATGTCGCTCAAGGCTTCTGCGGCGTATCTCGGTGCTGCACAAGGCCCAGCGCGTGGCGTGTAGTGTGTAGCGGTGGAAGCCCGGCTGGCTGCTCCCTGCGCCCTAGGCAGGGCCACGATGCTATCCGCGGCGCCCTCTGAGGCTGACGTTGCGTCAGGCGCGGCCCGCAACACTGCGCCCCTGGTGGGACCGCTCTCACGCAGCGCAGCGCGGCGCACCGCAGGTAGACGGAACGCTCTGCCCCTCCGCCGCTGTCGCCTCAGTGCCGCGGGCTCCGCCACTCGACGTGTGTCCCAGCGACGGCTCGCTGCCCGTAAGTAGCGCACTGCACGTATCCCGCACCTCACCTTCGCTCAGTGGGCCGTGGCCTTTATTTGCGCTATCCGCATTTCCGCATCTACATCAATCCTGCCAGTCCAAAAAGTTTCGACAGTCGATTGATAAAAAAAATGAGAGTTAAGGAGTCAGTTATAATTCTTCGGGTGTCCTACATATTCACCATACATTTCGGTGTAATACACTGAACGTTCATGTGCATATGTCAGAAAGTGCTTCTTTGGGATGTTCGACCACAGGTCACGTGGGCTTGAATGTCGGTTATGTCTTCAAAACGCTGAACTTTCACCTGAAGTTTTGCGCTTTCTCGTCTTGTCGTAGGGTCGTACTGGTTACATCAAGTCACGTCACTGGTGTTTTGTTCCCAGAAAAGAATTTTCCGCATTTTCCGTTTTAGCCAAGTTGCAGCAGAGTCCGTACGTTATTGTTTTCGTTTAGAGTCCGAATGTGGGACAAACTTGGCGCACACTTTTCTGTTCCTCAAGACATGTCTTGAAAACTTGATTTAGATATATTGCTCCATTCCCATTTGTGGCACAACTACTTTGACACACTGTCGCGGCACGTCTTCCACTTTCATTATCATTGTATCTATTAAAATTAGATATTAATTAATTATTAAATATTAATTAATTAAAACATAACTACATACAAAATTAATTAAATACACACAAATGAATTTATTAATTAAATACATTCCAGTCACTGTCCATCTCACATTTTATAGCCTCTACAGCTACCTCTTGTACTATACTACTGTCCTAGCAATCTGTCCCTTGCTCTTGTCAGTGTTTTCCATAGGTACCTTATCAGTCCACCTAATTTTCGACATACATCTGCAGCCCTACATCTCAAACACATTCTCTGCTGTTCCTGTCTTCGCATAGTCCATGACTAAATTCCATATACTACTGTGCTCTAGACGTAAATTCCCAGAAATTTCTTCCTCAGTTTAAGGCATATGATTGACACTAGTAAACTTATCTTCTCCAAGGATGGGCCCTTTCCCTGTGATGGTCTTCGGCTTATATTCTCCTTCCTTTGTCCGTCATGCGTAATTTTGCTACCGCAGTACAGAATTACTTTACTGTATCTATTTCGTGGTTCTGGGTTCTCCTACTCCTTTCGCCTTTCTTTGGCTGCCTCTCAGTTCGTAGTATGTCCTCATTACACTGCAATTTAGATGACCTGTATTCGACGAAGTCTGGTGACCATTATACTGAGAGCTTTGCATGTGTCGTGTAACGATCATATTAATTAGGTAAGAGAGATTAAGGCACAATCAGAGGGGTCATTTTTTGCACGACATAGGCGAATGGAATGAGATGAGAAATCTTTAATATTGGTAGGATTTACCCTGCACCACGAGCTGAACTGTAACTGGCGGAGTACGTATGTAGATGTAGATGTAGTATTCAACTGTTCACTAACGTTTTGTCCCAGAAAATGGAATGATTTTTCAGTTGTAAAACCCTGCCAATTGTTTAAAATACTCAAACGACTATGAATTTGCAGGTGCGTTGAAAGCTGTGCAGAGAGCACCACAATCTGTCAAGTTGCGCCGAATGCTTATGATACTGACAAGCGAAACATTTTCGGTAACAGTAATCGATAACTACAATTCGCCTTCTAGAGACAATTTGGCACTCATATTTTGTTTCATGTTCTTCTAAAGATGAGTAATATCTACTACTGATTAATTATAACATAGTAAAATTTTCCTTCATTAGTCCTCGAAGAAATGTGGAGTTCCCGTAAAGTAAAGAGTCGTCAGGGATGCATTTCGATGCGCAGTTCTTATGAGCCCGAAGTCATAAATACTTCGTTATTTTCCCCGCCCTTATAGCGGTAGCGAGTTCGCTACTGTGGGATGATGGTTTTGGTAAGAACACCAGCAATTGCCGCAGTGGTTTTTTGAAGAGGCTCGATGTTTTTTGTGCTATACGAGGATGTGAGTAAAGGTAACGCCTCGGAATATTTTATGCTCAAACTCTTAAACTTTTCAAATAAAACAACTGTTGTTAACATTCTACACCTCTATTTTTCATGTCCCTATATTTCTCAACGTATTCATCCTGGTGATAAACACATTTCTCACAACGAGAAACCAGTTCGTTGATACCGTCACTGTAGAATGTTTGACTTTTGTTCACGGAACCGTAACCTTACTTCTGCTTGCACCGCTTGATCACTATCAAAATGAACTTCTCGAAGGAATTTTTCTGGAAACAGATGAAAATTGGATTGGGCATAATCGGAAGTGTGTCGGGAATGATGGATGGCAGTGAACCCAAGGCGGTGGTATATTGCAGATGTCGCAGCGCTGGTGTGTGGTTTCGAATAGTCATGCTGAAGGAGAGGGTGGTCCATATGTGTATCAACACTCCGAATTATTGCACCCAGTTACTCACCCAATGTCATAGTTACATTGCAACCTGTCATGTTACAAGTGACAATTTCGAGCCCTCTAGCGGCAGAGGGCTACAAATTGTAGACGTAAAGAATAAGGAGGCAGGATGGTAAAAACGTTTGTTTTATTTAAGAAACTTTAGCAGCTTCGCATAAAAAATTCGGAACCATTGCTTTTCAACGCGCCATTGTAAGTGTGTCCACCGCTAATTTGCTGTCTTCAACTACTGTCACTCATAATGCCCGTGCGGAGTGTCAACAATGGCTGTGTAAAGAAAAAAAAAGAAACAGCTAGTGCAGAATTTCTGCTATCACACCAAAAATGTTGCGAGATGCGTGCTACATCCTGTCTCTCGGCGTATAGAGTTGATAGTGGAGACACCCGTTTAAAGAACTTCGAAAACGATGGAAAGATTTTTAAAAAATCTGTAGCTTAGGACACAGTAACAGAGAAAAACTCTAGAGTTGATGAATTCTACAAAAAAGACAAGTTTGTTATATTTCGGACACTAGAATTTTGATTTCTATAAGTGTTTCACCAAGACAAGGGTATTAATTAGCATGTTCCTCTTCCAACAGGTTACCGGAGCCGTCGACCACACGCGGCTGCGTGCAGATAATGTGCTAAGTGTCTCTTCCCTCAAGTGGAAAAGAATTAACAATGGATCCCCTCGTCTTCATCATCTGTCTTCTTCAAGGTAAGAACAACAATACGACACTCTTCTCACAAGTAGAATTAGTGGAACATCCTTCATATGTAATCAGAAAAAGGTGCTGCCGAAGGAATACTTCTCAAAATTACTATATAGCGGAAATGCTGAGCCGCAGATAGGCACAACAAAAGACTGTCACACAAAAATACACACATACACATACACACACACACACACACACACACACACACACACAGACATGGCGCAGGCTCTGGTAGTTGAAGCTACCCTGGATTTTCCATTGTTTGAATAATACTTTTCAATTAAACAAAGAGGTTACACCGCGAATTTAATTAACGCTATATGATTACTAAATGTGGAAGGTGACCGTAAATTGTCAGTGGAATAAGAAAGTTAAATGTAAAATTAGGTATTAAGGATACTGATGATATTGCTTTGTATTTTAAATCGCTTTACTACATTTTCCTAGACAGTAAATTTCACTTTCCTGATGTTTCTACTAGCTGGGTGTGACACAGACACAGGTTACTGGACACAGTGGAAAAAGGGGGAAAAATTTCGTTGCTCACATCAACGTATCATCAAGATTCTTCTTAGCACGCAAAACGAAGCTCGTAGTATGACGGATGGTGCACGACGTCCTGTCGACATTACGTGCAACACTTCGTGATGCATTCCTCTGCGCTACACGGGAAAGACGATTCTCTCTTTGCTCCTGTAAATACCACAATTCCTGAAGTTTTATCATTTCTACTTATGTCCCACCAGGAAACAAAGAAAAAGTACCACATTCTTAGTAGCTTAAGAGACTCTCCTTCCCCCGAATGCAGTTTTTACCATAACGATAAGCGGTTGCTCTGTGAAAATAAAAGTCTAACAAAGAGTTAAGGAAATTAATGATTTTCTTTTTGGAACAACATATCTAGGACCGGACAGACGTCTTCGTAATTTCGAAACCTGGTCATCATTTGTTTTGTTCAATTCCTCCCTAGTAAATCGCATTAAATATGGACCCAGACAGAGAAGAAGTAGTCAAGTACAAGTTATATCTTCTGAGAGAAGCTCCACTATTTGAAATCCTCCTTCACAGTAAATTACAGATCATCCTGCCTCAAGCCTTCTTCTTTTACATCTTTCTTCCTATCATTAGATTCGATATTCCGTAAGACATTGCTCTTAACCGTCATGAGATACCCGTTTAAAGGCTATGCCTCTGTATAGACAGGGTGTTCGGAAATTTGTGTCACAAACATCTAGAACTTGTAGAGGGCAGTAGGTACATAATAGTTGGAGTAGGAACGCATGACAGACGGATTCCACTTCTGCTTGAGTAACTGAATTACGCATGACGCAGTACAATTATTGGCTCACAGAAACAAAGAAACATCAGTTTATCAGTTAAGAACATTTGTTTCTATTAACACATAAACATTAAGTGTTTACATGATTCCAAAACAAAACAAAACAAAAAAAAAAACAAAAAAAAAAGAATGCCCGCATCTCGTGGTCGTGCGGTAGCGTTCTCGCTTCCCACGCCCGGGTTCCCGGGCTCGATTCCCGGCGGGGTCAGGGATTTTCTCTACCTCGTGATGGCTGGGTGTTGTGTGCTGTCCTTAGGTTAGTTAGGTTTAAGTAGTTCTAAGTTCTAGGGGACTTATGACCACGGCAGTTGAGTCCCATAGTGCTCAGAGCCATTTGAACCATTTTTGAACCAAAAAAGAACCCAGCCGACTGAACGTACAGAACATCACGTTTAAGTGTTAATACAAGCAAATGTTCTTAAGTGATAAATGGATGTTTAGTTATGTATACTTTCGAATTGTTACCTCATCATTGTACTGCGTTATGCATAATTCAGTTACTCAAGCAGAAGTGGTTGAGTTAAACAATCAAATGGAAACCGTCGGACTCGGGTTCGACTTCAAAATATTATGTTCTCACTCTCCTCTACAAGCCCTAGAAGTGTGTGACGGAAATTTCCGAACGCCTTGTGTACAACATATCGCAACTGCTCTTATCGATGTAATTATTTATTAAAATGAAATATAGTATATTAAGGGTATCTCTATGCTCTCTCCGAGAACAAGACACACTTTGTCGGAAAGTGGGATATGTATGTCTCCCAAAAGGCTGATGCTTTGGCAGAAAGTTAAAAATCAGAGAGTCCAAAGACTTTTAAGATTCGATTTGTACAAAAGTGATAGAATTCTAAAACATTTATTTTGTCTCAGGAACCAAAGATTGGAAATTAAAGTGCGGTACAACACCTACAATGATGATCATATGGGAGTTACCTTTTTGCAATCTTATTATGTTTCGTGACAGACAGTGCCTGACGCATCGATGTTGGTGGAGCAGACTACACTATTTATAGTTCAAAACTTGTTGTTGCAAGTGGAGCACAACGTGTTACAGGTACAAGGATACATCCATTTAATGTATGATGCAATATGAAATAGAGCCCAGCCATCAAAGAACGTACAGATAAAACTTTCGCATCATGACTTATTATAATTAGATAATCGTGCGAACCTCATCTGCAAACGTTTCTGGCTTGTGTTAAGAATCCAGGAAACCTAAGATGCAGGATGACACTGATGGTAGGCGTGTGCAGCCGATACTATAATAATGGCAATAAATAAATTAAAAATATCCTTCTTTATATTTACTAAACGGAATAAATTTAATGCCATCGATAGTCTTCGTAAAATCGGATTGTTCGAAACATAGACCGTTGGCCTAGATTTTCGACAAAGAACTGTCAGCAAAATATAATTTGAGCTGAAAGAATATTCACCAATAAGCGGCCTTAAACTTGCTTCTGAGACGCATGAGAAGAATTCAAGGTAGTGTAGGAGCAATAACAGTGCCGGTATCATAAAAAAAGTGCGCAAACAATGGATTCAGATGTAGTAGAATTCTTTTTTCAGTTCTGCTCAACGCCACTGCAGAACATTAATTAAGGCTGCATTCTTCTCTTTGAACAGTTGGTATGGGCATTAATTATTGTTGTGTTAATAAAAATGTAAATATTTGTGATTATTAGTTCCATATGTCAAATTACTAATTTTACAACTTCGTATCATCTCGAACAATTAAAATGTTGGGACACACTGTATACGACACCATAGAGGAAATACTGCACGAAAAATGGTAAACTCCGTGAAGATGCGTTACTGATTTCTTTAGTGAAAATTATGTGTCGAAAAACAAAAACAAAAAAATTGAAATGAAGATAATGGGATATTCGTAGATAATATTGTAAGAGCAATAAGATTTGGTGTATCGTGAAATATAAACTGTAGCAACTCGAGATTACTTAAGTGTTAAATTTCTTGCTGGTGTGACAGAGATTTAAGAAACGAAATTATACCTGCTGGGACGGGCGATGTCAGTTGATACTCGTTTCTCGTCTACCTCCGCTCTTTCTTCGCCACACGAGCCGGCAACATTTTATCACCGGGAAGTTTTGTTTGTTAAGAAAGCGCGGAAGACAGCGGCGGGTATTAAAAGGACTAAAAATGCAATTACAACAGACCACAATTTAGAAAGTCGAGTTATGAACCCGTAATAAAAGATATGGAGCGCCATTAATTTCTTTTGCCAGGGGTAAGGAGATTATGAGGCTGCGAAGCAAAAACGTCCTTGGCTGCCGAGCTACAGAGTCCGCGCTCTGAGGATAATAAATAGCACTAAGGTGGCCAGGATAAATTAACCTGCTGAGAAATATTCGCGATGATTAATTTATATTAGAAGTGTTTGCTAAAGCGGGTACATGTTAATTCTGGGAAGGCGATTAAGCTTTCCTTGAGCTAGGAGACAGAGGCGTAAAAGTTTCGTCTTTCATTGTCTTTACAGGCACACACCTGCATGGGGGTAATTCTTCTACCAGCTGAGTTGCTCTCGTATTTAATTTGAATTTATAAGCAACACAAATTACATAATAATTTAGTCACTAACGTCGTGTGAGGTGAAAGCTATTTACGAATTTACACTTATCCAGTGCCGAAAAATAAATTAATACTCCCGGACAACGTCGAATTTGATCCTGTGACGGCATATGGCACCTGTGGGACACTAGATGCACTGATAATAGTTTCAAAGTCATCCTCCAACGGCGACCATATTGGCATGGATACCGGAGAGCCATCTGTGTCCACCCTTTAATATGGAATGCTCACAACTAGATGGCTCAGTGTGTTGCAACCCAGACAACCACTTCTTTAAAGTCAGTACCGCCGTTAGACTGTTGCTTATTTACAGTGTTATATTTACACTTACTCAATCATGATTTCGGCTTCAAAATGCCATAGTCAAGTGTTCTCTGCAAGCAGGTTAGACAATAACAGTGAAATACATAATAAGTGATATAACCGTATGCATACTGTCGTACTAAAAAAAAACTATTAGACACATTGTCTAAGAGTCGATATTTCTTGCAGAGCCTACTGCTTTGTTTCATTACTGAGTACACCATCTTCACTGAATGTCAGTTGGCTAAGTGTCAAATTGCCTTGTTCAAAGAAATTCCTGTTACAAGCATGTGACCTTTCCTTTTAGTCTTTGGGTTTAGTGTCCGGTAGGATAGGAAAGGTTAGGAACAACTTATTTTCTTTGGTGATTGTTACATCTTTGGAGTACCTGTTTATCTTAGTATACAATGAAGCTGCCTAAGATAAACAGGTACTGCAAATATGTAACAACCACCAAAGAAAATAAATTGTTCCTAACCTTTCCTATCCTACCGGACACTGAATCCAAAGATTAGGAGAAAGCTAGCCGGTGTGGCCGAGCGGTTCTAGGCGCTTCAGTCTGGAACCGTGCGACCGCTACGGTTGCAGGTTCGAATCCAGCCTCGGGCATGAACGCGCGTGAAGTTCTTAGGTTAGTTAGGTTTAAGTATTTCTAGTTCTACGGTACTTATGACCTCAGAAGTTAGGTCCCATAGTGATCAGAGCCATTTGAACCATTTTTGAACTAGAAAGAAAGGTCACCTGCTTGTAACAGGAATTTCTTTGACTAAGACAATTTGACACTTCGCCAACTGTCATTCAGTCAAGGTGGTGTACTCAGCAATGAAACAAAGCAGTAGGCTCTGCACGAAATATCGACTCTTCGACAATGTATCTAGTAGTGTACTTTAATACGACAGTATGCCATCTTAGGCAATTTATAACATTTGGAAGTAAGAGTTACAAATATGGATTGTTATACGGTTATGTCACTTGTTATGTATTTCACTATTATTGTCTAACCTGCTTTCAGAAAACACTTGCTAGTGGTATTTTCAAGCCGAAATCATGATTGTGCAGGTGCAAATGTAACACTGTAAATAAACAACAGTCTAATGGCGGCATTGACTTTAAACAAATATATAATGACTGTGGCCCCGCATTATGAAAAATTTACCAGACAACCAGGCCACGAAGACACACTCGTCTCTCCTACAGCGGGCTGAGCGAGTTCGAAAGGTCTCAGACTGTAGCCTTCAACTGGCAGAATGGGCCTTTTGGAGAATGCCACAGAAGTTGGACGGGCTGCGCCAGTTGTGTAAAGATGTTGGTATTGATGGTCAAGAGGATATTCTCACACGCGTGGACAATGGTCTCGACGTCCAAGCAGCACAGACGCTCGATAGTATCGTAGTATTGTAAGGGCAGCAGTGGCACATGGTACTGCTCACTCAGAACAGGAAAGAGGGCTTGTGAAAGCACGTGAACTGTTGCTAACCGGTGACTAGCAGTAAGACTACGGACACGCATACCTCTAGCCCAGCTCCCACTCACCCCACAGCATCGACGTGCACGGCTCGACTGGTTCCGTCAGAGGATCAGTTGGAAGATGAAATGGCGCGCCGTAGTCTTCAGCGATGAAAGCGGATTCTGCCTGCGCGAAGTGATGGTCGATTGCGCGTACGCTGTAGACACGATGAGAGCCGTCTGGTATGGTGCATTTACCCATGGTACACTGTAGTCACTCCAGGCGTTGTTGCTGGGGTGCGATCAACTACTGTCTTTCACCTTTGGTGTTTCTGGAGAGGACGCTAACCAGAGGTCGGTACGTGCAGAATGTTTTTAGACTCGTTATTTTGCCACTGGAGAATCATTTAACCGCGCGGCTGCTACGGTCGCAGGTTCGAATCCTGTCTCGGGCATGGATGTGTGTGATGTCCTTAGGTTAGTTAGGTTTAAGTAGTTCTAAGTTCTAGGGGACTGATGACCATAGATGTTAAGTCCCATAGTGCTCAGAGCCATTTGAACCATTGAGAATCATTTGTTGTTCCAACCGGATAAAGGTCGCCAACAATCTGACCATGAAATTCAACGTATTCTATAAGACATGCTACGACTTCCCTGGCCAGCAAAAATTTCTGACTTGTCTGGAGTCAACCACGTGTGGGATGTGATGGGCCGAGAAGTGAGTCGTGCGACTTGTCAACCAACAATTCCTACAGAACTATTTGAAGTGGTCGAATAGGCTTGCAGTAACGAATCCCAAGAGAGTATTCGCCATCTGTAGGATCAACCGGGTGCCGGAGTCAGCACCTGCTTTGGGGCTCTTGGAGGCGACACCACATACTAAAATGGGTGTTTCAGAAAGGGTCGATACCCAGTGCCTCTGAAACGCTTGCGCTATAAATCTGTAAATGTAACCATACTCAATAGGCAATGTTGCAACAATAAATCTTGAGTGAACTGGAAACGTCAAAAAGGATGTACTAAATTTTTTCCGGCAGTGCAGTCCATGACCTTACATAGGACATACAACATAAGTCAACAGATTACAAGGAATCTTAGCGTAAAAATTTTTAATAATTCAGAAGTGACTTTGAGGAACATTAAGAGGGAAAAGAGGCGCGTTTCAAACAAAAGCGTCATTACCTCCCGAATATCGTCTGTTACTGAAGAATAATGTTTTTAATAGTTTGCTCTAATAAGGAGAAACATCTACATTACGTACGCTTCATAATTATTTTATGGATTAAATAATGATGAATCTTAAATGTACTGTTGTTTAACTACTGAAATACGATAACCACAACATAGCTCTTTCTGCAACTTTTCTCCTTGCGGACGGGAATCTATTTTCAGCGTCACTCGGCTAGATTCCTTGTATCACACATCACTCAAAGTGTTATACACACACACACACACACACACACACACACACACACACACACACACACACGCACACACACACACACACACAAACTTATTGGTTTAGAGCTTCAGCTTCAAATTCTTTATATATGTTGTTCTAACAAATCAAACGCTATGTATCAAGAATTACTCGTCCATAATCAAATTATTGGCTCATAGACGATCATCTACAAGCAAAAGTATTGAGTTACACAGTAGTTTAAGTATCTTATATATGGTCTAATTACGAATTCATTAGAGAAAATATGACAAATGGCTCGAGTAAAATAAAGCAAGTGCTAAGCCTTGATACCTACAGTCGATCGGTATTAATGATGGCAGGTACACAACAGCGATTACGTGGAGGATCTCTTTTGCTACATTAACGTACATAGACAGGAAAGATATTTTAATTACCAATTCTCTGCCATTAAGGATGTGAAGATAATTACCAAGACAGATGGTCTATTATTTCTATACGGCTTCGAATGTTGAAACCGCTCACCGCAGAGGAAAATGCACCGTAAGTGCTGATACAGAATATGACGACCAGGTTTAGTTAGACGTAAAGGAATATCAAGAGACTAATACTACAAGAAGGAAACATGAAGAGCAAATATTCTTAATCCTGTTAAAGAATGTCCTCAAAATCGTTCTCAACCGTAATTTTATTGGAGAAGGAAAGTCAAGAAGGTTATTAAGAAGCATTCTTACTGTGAAGGACTCGAAAGAGAAAATATCAGTACTATAGTTTTCTTTCGACAACTGTTGTCTTTACCACGATCGCCTCCTAAGCAGACCTATCATGTTAGGTAACCAGAAAATTTCAGGTTCATATCAAGAATCACGTCTGCGAAGAACGAATAAGAGAAAATTGCAAAAAATAGAGCGGCTGTTAAGAGAAATGACTGTTGACAACGACAAGGCATAGGTTTTTTTTCTTTTTTTGTATGATGAATACGGTGAGTTGTAACAATAGTCCCCTAAGCATGCCCGAAATTGTCTTCTTTCGCGATTTTCAGCATGGATCAATATGGCATAGCACGAAATTAAGTGCCCTTTAACGAAAGTTCTCACATCCTGATTAGCTGGCCCATTTTGCTTCATAATTCCGAATCTTCATTGAAATGATGACATTCATTACGTTGTTATTCCATGGAAATATTTCAATAGAGTAAAAATATCAGCAATTTCCTATCTCATCATAGGATCTTGATTGCCTTTTAATTCGAAGGCAACGCCGGATTCTCAGCTGAACCAGCTCCTCCTTGTGAAATCCTCAGACCTGCTTATCTCAGCTAGCTTTCGTGCCTCCTGGGATGGGGACCAGCGTTGCAGTGCGTAACTCATCCCAGGCGGCCGAATTTCAGCTCATTACGTATTCATGGGGACGTTAAAAAATAATTTGTGAGTGCAAGGGAAGACTCCGCAAATGAGAAAGATACGAGCGTGCACAGTTTAGAAATTCAAATATTCTGCATCTTTCGGAGCAAAGGGGCTCGGAGAAGCGGAAGATAATTTTCTCTCTTCGTGAGTCCTGAGTTATTGTTCGTAGTCGAGGACTAATACACTTAATTTTTTTTCCCGGTGCAAGACTTGTTTTGTCAGGTGGAAAATCATAAAGGACAGGAATGAAATAGCCAGCCGAATTTGAAAAGTTAAAAGCAGACCTCTTTTCCTCATTACCTATATTATACGGAAGATAAAATCTCTTGTAACCGCCAACATAAATGCGTTGTAAGCAGGAAGTGCTAAATTCACTAGTGGAATTTCGAGAAACCAGTAACAGGTACGGGAGTATCAGAAAATTTGCTTTGGTTCCATATTATAAATGATACTCCAAGCATCAATTTTTTAAGTGCTTTAAGCGAAAACATATTGTAAAAGTGTTAAGAAAGTCATAAATATCTCACTGAATTTTTCAGAGCACTCATTATAGAACATAGAAATTCGTGTTGATTACCTGGAGATCTACAATGAGGTGACAGTAGTCATGGGATACCTTCTAATATCGTATCGGATCTCCCATTCCCCGACGTAGTCCAGCAACGCGACATAGCACGGACTCAACAAGTCTTTGGACGCCGCTTCCAGAAATATTGTGCGATGCTGCCTGTACAGCCGTCCATAATTGCGGAAGTGTTGCTCGTGCGGGATCCTCTTCACGACCTGACCTCTCTATTATTTGAGTAAGTGTATTTTCTATCCAGTTCTATCCGAGATCGTGCTCCTTCTCTAGCGACCTCATAAATACGTTAAAATTTAATATTCCTTCTTTCTGATGATCACAAATTTATCGTCAAAAGAGGGGGAGGGGGACGAAGATGATCTTGTAGCAACGCGAAGTAAATGAACGTTCCGATGAACTTCTTATGCTACCAGCACTGCAGTGTCCGTTGTGATGCTGTTTCTTTTCGATCTTCTGATCTACTCTTCGTAACAAATGTTCTCATCAGGGACTCTCTGAGATCGACTGCCGAATCTCTGAAGTGGCCCTTCTTTCCTTCACAGTTCCATATTTTTCATAGCTTCTGGAAAAGTAAGAAATAATGGGTTTAATATCCTCTCGACGATGTGTTCATTACGGATGGAGCACAATCGTGGATTGGGGAAGGAAATCGGCCTTACGTTTTCGAAGAAATCATCCCAGTCCTCGCCTTAAATCACAGTGGGCAACCCAAGACTGAGGAATCAGTGGAGATTCGAATCACTGTATTCGAGGATACGAGTCTCAATCTCATTACTGTACCACCACGCTCGGTTATTGTTATTTCAAAAGACTTGATATTTTCCCAAGGCTGAAAGATTACAGACACTGAGAATCTACTTACATAGGTAAATGAAATTCATTACATTTGGTCGCTCGTACAGCGGTATACTTCTCAGCCGTTGGTAATTCTGTGTTTATGTCTCTCTTATTGGCCTTGTCAACTATACTGTCTTTGGGCTTGTGGCTATCCAACAATTATCAGGATGATTTTCCGTTCTGTCTTGCGACAATCAGTTTTTCTACTCTGACTATATTGACGCGATTCTTTGTTTTAGGACACACCAGTTTCATTTCTATCGTAGTAACTTTATTCTGCTCTTCTTGAAAAAAAAATTGCACCTGTTGTTGTATAATTTATTTCATTCTAAAATAAATAAAATGGGACGTACGTTGATGTATAATGTTATTTTCTATAGACGGTTAATCCTAGAGGTGTAACATCCTCATACTTCAGCCACTGGACTGCACGCTTTCTGTGTTGGGAAATGATAAATGAGAGTTTTCGCCAGCTGTTGAATAGTTTGTCTGGGTTAACAATTAGACAATCAACGAGAGAAACGAGTGGGTAACAAAAAAAAAAAAAAAAAAAAACTGAATTATGCACTGGCATACAGTAGTAGCTATAGTTTCTACTATCCACAAATGGCTCAAAGTTTCCCAAATGGAATTAAGAAAGAAAAATGAAACTGACAGATGAAGGCATGAGAAAAATGCAAGGCTTTTCTTATCTCTGATAAGAAAATCCCTACCAGGAAAATTAAAGCAGAGCTTAATAAAAGTCTGGACAACGAAGTGTCAACAAGAGCAGTGCGAAGGTAACTGCTTGAAAAAATATTCACTGTGAAACATCATGTAACACAACTAGCTGCAATGTATAGGCTTCAGTGGCGCAACGAAATAAAAACATACATCGCCAAGCAATGTAAACATACAATACGGCTGACAGGTCCAAATTTACAAAAAAAAGGAGGAGGATTGGGTTTGGGGTTACGTATCGACGACGACGTCATTAGAGATTACTTGACAAATAAGAGGCTGAAAATCGCCCTCGTCCTTCTCAAAGGAAACGTCGTAGCATTCACCTTAATCGATTCACTGAAACCACGGAAGACCTTAATGTGGATTAATGAGCGTGAATTTTCACGCTGCTTCTTCCCAATGTGGGTCCTAAGACCCTACGGAAAGGAAAGACTTTGCGTAGGGCCTACACTGCTGTTACATTAAGTGGTCCAAACATCGGTTCTAACAGTGGACTGTTTACATCACCCACGATGCTGATGCCCCCAACTCCTAACGACTGTAAATGACTTACGAAGGTTTTATGACAATGGAGATGTAATAATACATTGTCCCTGGTTTCCTTATTCACAGAGTTCGAATATTATAGAGTCAATGTAGCCGACGCTACATCCCAAGAGATGGGCACCCATCTGGTATTGTATCTCTCATAGAATTGTCTCTCTAGGAAGAATGCTGTAATGTAATGCAGATTACTGTTCGGAAAATGTATACATCTTTAGAAGAATCTACGCTGTTTTGCAATCAGGCGGCGTTTATAAATAGTATTGGGTGACTTTTCAATTAATTTGTCTCATGTCATCTATAGATTCTTAGGAAGAGTTTTCTCATCGGGTGAGATGGTGTAGAGCTTTGGACCGCTTAATATATCTATTGTTCTAAATCCTTAGCTGGTACTCCCTCTAACAACCTTAACGTCGGCGAACCGACAAACTCTCAAACTGGAATCTTTAGATCTTCATCAAGTTTCGGGGTCACCTTTCGTGATGTGATCGTGCACAGTGCGGCGTCTGAGTATAAACAAAGGATATTACGACCCTCCCAAATTGGAAAGCAAGTTTACCGAAATTGAAGTTGGGCCCCTACGAAGCCTGCTATTACCAAACGAGATTGCAACTGCTAATATCACAGTGCGTAGCTGCTCAATCTCTGTAACTAGGCTTATTAGTCGATTAACCACATTTGTTTTTCGTTTACTCATTTCTTCATTCTGTACGCAACCTAAATGGTGAACACGGTTGGTAAGCCAGAGAGAAAGGGGAAAGTTCTTTATCATATCCAGAACCTCGCTCCCCTTTTCCTCACAACACACACACAAACACACACACACACACACACACACACACACACACACACGAGCGTGCAACACAAATACAATTACGGTGACAGTTCGTTTTCCAAGAAAATGTCGGAAACGCTGTGGAAATTGCGTAATAAATGAAATATACTTTGATTCTGCCTCCGGAATCGTGTAGCTATGGAAAAGTGGAATACTCTTTTTAAATTTAAGAAAGTTAAGGTACCATGAAACAGTAAAGTAATTACAGGAGTTAATTATATAATGCATTTTCTTCTTCTTTAATTAATAATCACGTTGGACATGTAACAGGTATCGACACACAGAAAAACTTAAACGGATGTTTATTACGGTTTATTACTTTGTAAATTTCTCTTACGCATGTCCAGCCTGTTTAATTGTGTATGTGGCCCCTTCACAGTCAGTTCGTATGCTTATTGGTCATTACTTCAGTTTCCTTGTTTCTCTTCGTCTCGCCTTCTGAAGCACTTCTACGAGCAGCCAGAAGCGTATAAATAAGTCTATAAAAAATAGAAACTGGCGCTGCGTAATGAAACATTCTGTGGAAGAATTAGAGTCGCTTTCTTTGTCCGTGTGTTACGTGCATCATGTGACAAGTCCTATTCAAGTATCGACAGTAAAAACCTTAGATTTAATTCTATACAGATCACGTAGCTATTATAACACAAATTTATGATTGTGGTTCCTCATAGATACGTGTATCTACCTCCTCCTCCTTATCTCCATACAATGTACTATTACGTCGTGGACCGCAATGTCAATTTAATGTCAGACGTTTAATGTCAGGTATGATTCATCGAATCGTTCTCAGCCACCAGCAACGTGAAATATGCGCTTTGTGTGCCATGTGTGCCTGTTGGCAGTATGAACGGATGATTTATTTATGATCACATAAGGCATGAAACTGGCTTCGACAGACAAACCTAAGCAGGCATTTATTACGATATATTACGAACTATTTCGCAATGCATCAAGTATTTGTATTCATTCATATCGGTCAATAGATAGGAGAGAAAATGAGGTTTGAATGTTTGCTTATTGTTTTATACTTTTGGTAAGGAGCTTTAAGGGAGCTGAGAGGACTTTTTTTAAGTAAACTGTCGACTTATACGAAGCTACCAATCTGAATCTCTGTAGTACTCGAATGTTTCCCTTTTACTTTCAAAAAGCCATGAAGACAAATACCAAATTGAGGGTATTGTGACTGCCTGTCACTTTGTCAGACAGATTGTCCACCACTAACTGAAAGGAGAAATAACAGTAAAGAACATTATAAGATGGGCGTCTCATAAATATTTTAAGCCAGAACATCAATGTTAACAATTAAAGAATAATTCTGAGATTCGTATAATTGCAAGGGGCGTTGTATAAGTAATGCAACATTTTTTTCTTTTTTTCTGAAAGGAAGTTGGTTTTATTCAGGATTAAAGTACACCGTATTATTCCCCACTCTTTTTGCTACAAAACCCTACTGTTGAATATGATCTCCGTTCAATGTGACGGCCTTACGCCACCTTACCGGGAGGGCCTGTATGCCCTGTTGGTTGGTTGGTTGGATGGTTGGTTGGTTGGTTGGTTGGTTGGTTGTTTGGATGATTGATTTGGGGGAGAGGACCAAATTGCGAGTTCATCGATCCCATCGGATTAGGGAAGGATAGGGAAGGAATTCGGTCGTGCCCTTTCAAAGGAATCTTCCCTGCATTCGCCTGAAGCGTTATAGCGAAATGACCGAAAACTGAAATCAGGATAGCCGGATGCGGGTTTGAACCATCGTCCTGCCGAATGCGAGTCCAGTGTGCTAGCCACTGCGCTACCTCACTCGGTTGTATGCCCTGGTGGTGTACTGGTCGACACCAAATCCAGCGTCATGTTGCGTTAATAATCACCCCACATCCACGTAGTCCTTAGCACGGGGTGCAGCCTTCATTGATCCAAGCACAAGTAAATCGGGAGGTGCGAGATTCGGGCTGTAGGGTGGATGAAGAAAAATAGTCCAATGAAGTTTTGAGTGTTCGTCTCGGCTGCGTAGATCTCAGTGAAACCTTGTGCATGGAGATGTAAAAGTTCGTTTGGACTTCTTTTTTCGTCGAACACGCTGAAGTCGTTTCTTCAGTTTCGTGAGGGTAGCACAATACACTTCTTAGGTGATCGTTGCACCATGAGGGAGCACTCAAACAGAAGAACCCCTTCAGATTTCCAGAAGACGGTTGCCATGACTTTATCGGCTAAGGCTGCGGCTTTGAACATTCTCTGCGAGGGAGAGCTGGTGTGGCGCTGTTCCATGGATTGCCGTTTGTTTCCGGTTCCATGTGACGAACCTAGGTTTCATCGCCTGTGACGAATTTCGACAAAAAATTCTCTCGATCAGCTTCGTAACGTGCAAGCAATGCTGCACAGATGGTCCTTAGATGCTCTTTAAGGTCTTCTGTTAAGCGGCGGGGAACCCAGTGGGCAGATGCCTTTGAGCATCCCAACTATTGGACGAGCGTGTCAGCACTACCAACACAGTCGCGCAGTAGGGCAGCGGGGTGCGCCATTGTGATCCGTCGTTCACATGGAATGTGAATGTCCGCACATTCCAACACTGCAAGGCTCACAGATGTGTGCGGCAGGCCGGCACATAGAAGGTTGGACAGGTTTGCGCTACCTTGGTGTGATGATGACAGGCGCTTCGCCCAACGATTCATTGTAAATTTGTTCACTGCCAGGTCTCCCTATACCCACCGTGGTTCAACAACAATACTAGGAAACTACTGCGAAAGCAAAGAGAGTTCACTGCAAGTTTAAACGCAGCTAAAACGTCTTAGACAAACAGAAACTTAACGATTTCAAAGTTAGCGTAAGGAGGGCTATGCGTGAAGCGTTCAGTGAATTCGAAAGTAAAATTCTATGTACCGACTTGACTGAAAATCCTAGGAAGTTCTGGTCTTACGTTAAATCAGTAAGTGGCTCGAAACAGCATATCCAGACACTCCGGGATGATGATGGCATTGAAACAGAGGATGACATGCGTAAAGCTGAAATATTAAACACCTTTTTCCATAGCTGTTTCACAGAGGAAGACTGCATTGCAGTTCATTCTCTAAATCCTCGCACAAACGAAAAAATGGCTGACATCGAAATAAGTGTCCAAGGAATAGAAAATCAACAGGAATCACAACAGAGAAAAGTCCACTGGACCTGATGGGATACCAATTCGATTCTACACAGAGTAAGCGAAAGAACTTTCCCCCCGTCTAACAGCCGTGTACCGCAAGTCTCTAGAGGAACGGAAGGTTCCAAATGATTGGAAAAGAGCACAGGTAGTCCCAGTCTTCAAGAAGGGTCGTCGAGCAGGTGCGCAAAACTATAGACGTATATCTCTGACGTTGATCTGTTGTAGAATTTTAGAACAAGTTTTTTGCTCGCGTATCATGTCGTTTCTGGAAACCCAGAATCTACTATGTAGGAATCAACATGGAATCCGGAAACAGCGATCGTGTGAGACCAAACTCGCTTTATTTGTTCATGAGACCCAGAAAATATTAGATACAGGCTCCCAGGTAGATGCTATTTTCCTTGACTTCCGGAAAGCGTTCGATACAGTTCCGCACAGTCGCCTGACAAACAAACTAAGAGCCTACGGAATATCAGACCAGCTGTGTGGCTGGATTGAAGAGTTTTTAGCAAACAGAACACAGCATATTGTTCTCAATGGAGAGACGTCTACGTTAAAGTAACCTCTGGCGTGCCACAGGGGAGTGTTATGGGACCATTACCTTTCACAATATATATAAGTAACCTGGTAGAATGTGTCGGAAGTTCAATGCGGCTTTTCGCGGATGATGCTGTAGTATACAGAGAAGTTGCAGCATTAGAAAATTGCAGCGAAATGCAGGAAGATCTGCAGCGGATAGGCACTTTGTGCACGGAGTGGCAACTGACCCTTAACATATCCAAATGTAATGTATTGCGAATACATAGAAAGAGGATCCTTTATTGTATAATTATATGATAGCGGAACAAACACCGATAGCAGTTACTTCTGTAATATCTGGGGGTATGCGTGCGGAACGATTTGAAGTGGAATGATCATATAAAATTAATTGTTGGTAAGGAGGGTGCCAGGTTGAGATACATTGGGAGAGTCCTTAGAAAATGTAGTCCATCAACAAGGCAGGTGGCTTACAAAACACTCGTTCGACCTATACTTGAGTATTGCTCGTCAGTGTGGGATACGTACCAGGTCGGGTCGACAGAGGAGATAGAGAAGATCCAAAGAAGAGCGGCGCGTTTCGTCACAGGGTTATTTGGTAAGCGTGATAGCGTTACGGAGATGTTAAGCAAACTCAAGTGGCAGAGTCTGCAAGAGAGGCGCCCCGCATCGCGGTGTAGCTTGCTGTCAAGGTCTCAAGAGGGTGCGTTTCTGGATGAGGTATCGAATATATTGCTTCCCCCTACTTATACCTCCCTTGGAGATCACGAATGTAAAATTAGAGAGATTCGAGCGCGCACGGAGGCTTTCCGGCAGTCGTTCTTCCCTCGAACCATACGCGACTGGAACCGGAAAGGGAGGTAATGACAGTGGCACGTAAAGTGCCCTCCGCCACACACCGTTGGGTGGCTTGCGGAGTATAAATGTAGCTGTAGATGTAGAAGTACATACTGCAAGCGCCTATCAGTATCTGCGGTGCACTTGTTTTCGCCGAAACAATAACAGTGACCGCTCTCTTCTTGGAGCGTACCTCCGTTATAATCGGCACTTTGACGGCTACTTACGGCACAGCTACCTTTCGGAACTTCATGAATTTATAGCGTCTGAAGCCAGAATATTCCACGATGTCGCACAACAGACTGTGCATTTTCCAATCGCAATTGGCTCAGAATAAATGAGGTGTCTTAGCCCTACTTACTGAACGCCCCTATTTAGCTGCAATATAGCAGGTCAGCAACTGGAAGCAGTTAATGCCATAAATTATCTGTGAGTATGCATTTGGAGTGTTTTGAAATGGAATTATCATATAAAGTTGATCGTCGGTAAAGCAGATGCCAGACTGAGATTCATTGGAAGAATCCTAAGGAAATGCAATCCGAAAACAAAGGAAGTAGGATACAGTACGCTTGTTCGCCCGCTCCTGGAATACTGCTCAGCAGTGTGGGATCCGTATGAGATAGGGTTGATAGAAGAGACAGAGAAGATCGAACGGAGGGCAGCGCGCTTCGTTACAGGATCATTTAGTAATCGCGAAAGTGTTGCGGAGATGATAGATAAAATCCAGTGGAAGACTCTGCAGGAGAGACGCTTAATAGCTCGGTACGGGTTTCTGTTGAAGTTTCGAGAACGTAACTTCACCGAAGAGTCAAGCAGTATATTGCTCCCTCCTACGTATATCTCGCGAAGAGACCATGAGGATAAAATCAGAGAGGTTAGAGCCCACACAGAGGCATACCGACAATCCTTCTTTCCACGAACAATACGAGACTGGCATAGAAGGGAGAGCTCATAGAGGTACTCAAGGTACCCTCCGCCACACACCGTCAGGTGGCTTGCGGAGTATGGATGTAGATGTAGATGTAGGTGTAGATTCCTGTTCAGTGACGATCTCTCAAGAATATAAGTGTTTGCATTTCCCTTATTGTGAGTGCTCGTGGTTTATCTCAGTTTTCGTTCTAAACGATACAGAGATCTCCACTAGCGCAGCTGTCCCTTCGCGATATCGTTGGCTGTATTTGCATTTTAATTTCGGTCGCCTCCCGTAATGAAGCCACGCCGCCCCTGAATAACAGGCCCCGTCTAGCCTGCCGTCTCCCCCTCGGCGACAGCTGCGCGAAATAAAATGTTTACAAGAGGAGAAGGGGACCGGAGGTCTGAAGACGGCGCTGCGGGCGAAGGCAAGACGAACCGCCGTGGCTCAATTAGAGGACGCAGCAGACGCCACCCGTGCGGCGAGGACCGCTGCAGTGACCGAGGGCGAGGGGGGGTGGAGATTTTGCAGATACGGGTAGCCGTCCCTCCCGATGGCTCCTGAAGTTTCATTACGTTGTAGCGATTTAATAAAGACGGATTGGTCGGCGCTGGCGGAACTTGCCTAATGAAGGCGACGTGGTGGGGCACAACCCGCTGCCAATAGGACGGCCGCCTGCGTCATTCAGCCGCCGTTTAATAACTCCCTCCCTCCCTCCCTCCTAACCACCCTCCCGGCACTCCACTTGAAAACTGCCGGCCACACTAATCCCAGCTTTATCGCTAATGCGCTTTCGGGCAACGCCCAGTGTGGCCCGTCCGCCGTATGAACGGAGGATTCCGGTCCGCGGAATATAGAGATCGACCCGCAACGAAGTAGCTCGCCATCCGGGAAGAGGTCATCAAAGAGATATTCGCTAATTAGATGCCGGGAAAAAGAGTAGAGCACCATACTGTACTAAAAAGGCGCAGAGCATACAGCAAACTGAATTTCTGCTGACTTTGCTACTGCGAGCAGAAATCTCCCTGTATTTGAATGTTTTGGAGAGACGGAATACAGAAATAGAATGCGCGGCTTCACGGTGTAAGTACGACCAGATATTGACATTAGCAAATAATCGAAGTATGACAGATTAAAACTGTCACGAGCTAAATTCCACTGAGAGACAAACCGCATGGAAATAAATGAAAAACAAGACTCAGTATATAAAAAAAGAAGGAAAACAAAGCTAAACCCTGTCCATCAGCAGATTAACAGCTGGTGTAACCTAAATGAAACCACATGGGTCGTTCAAGCGAAAACCATTATTATTTATTGTTATATGAATGAAGTAATAAAGCAAATTGTATCATTTTTCGACACAACCTTCCCACCGCATCGGAAGTGCATGAATAACTCTTGAGGACAATTCTTTTGCTTCTGAATGCAACCAGTCGTGCACAGCTGTTTTCACATATTCATCGCTTCTCAAACTACATGCTAACCCTCATTTGAACCGTCCGAAAGCATGAAAGTTGCTCTGAGCGAGGTCTGATAACTGAGGTGGGTGTTCGAAACATTCAGATTTCATATCCTGCGTTGCTACTACTGAGAGGGCAGTATCAGGATTCAGCGCCCATCTACACACACAAACACACACACACACACACACACACACACACACACACACACACACACAGCGTAGGGAGAAACATTATATTACAACAAAACACCTCTAGTCACAAGTCTTCGTCCTTGTCTCATGCTTGCAGGAGGAAAGTTAATACATATCTTATTTGAGTATGACTTACTTGACATTATCGAGCCAGTTTCCATGTAATTCTCCAAAATTACCCGTTTTACAGCCCAAAAAGGGGTGAAATGACTTTCACTGCAGATAATTAAGAGTAGAATTTTTATGGCCCTGTTGAAGAGCAATAGCGGCATTCTTTTCTCTACCTTTCTATTTTACGCTGGTGGGAGTAAATCCAGATTTCATCTCCTTTAACAATTTTGTCCATGAATCCAATACCTTCGACCTGCCTCACAGGCATCGCTGCGACGATATCTCAATTCAGCAGTCAGTCATTTTACGTTCATGTTGGAGAATATGGTTTTCTGAACCAACACTAGTATCCAAAAATACTGGCTATTTCGTTTACAATCGGTAGAGTGTTTCCCTGCACTAGCTCTTCCACAGCGGCAATGTTCCCGTCCGCCAGCATGTGATATGCTTGGCTCGGGCCCGTTGCGTCTTCCACGGAAGTTGTGTCCTTTTAAAACTTCCTCACAACTCGATCACCTACTGCAGAGCCACGCGCAGATCACTGTGTTTTGATCCTAGGATTCATTTCCACAAGGTTTAATTGCTTCACTGCTCAAAAAACGTACCTCAGATTACTGTTCGAACGCGATGCAAGTAGACAGTGGGGCGGCCATCTTCATACTGAAAGGGCTTCCTTTTCTGTGTTGGAACAACAGGCTGCCAACTGTTCGTCACTTGTCGAAACTCAAACATAACTCTTGCAAACTGCCAAATCAACTTCTAGAAATTATACTGCACTTTCAAAGCTTTCATTTCATTCAGCATTGTGTGTCGAAGAGGCTCCTCATTAGTTATCCACACGCTGTACAGGGTGTTACAAAAAGGTACGGCCAAACTTTCAGGAAACATTCCTCACACACAAAGAAAGAAAATATGTTATGTGGACATGTGTCCGGAAAAGCTTACTTTCCATGTTAGAGCTCATTTTATTACTTCAAATCACATTGATCATGGAATGGAAACACACAGCAACAGAACGTACCAGCGTGACTTCAAACACTTTGTTACAGGAAATGTTCCTCCGTTAGCGAGGATACATGCATCCACCCTCCGTCGCATGGAATCCCTGATGCGCTGATGCAGCCCTGGTGAATGGGGTATTGTATCACAGTCGTGCACAATACGAGCACGAAGAGTCTCTACATTTGATACCGGGGTTGCGTAGACAAGAGCTTTCAAATGTCCCCATAAATGAAAGTCAAGAGGGTTGAGGTCAGGAGAGCGTGGAGGCCATGGAATTGGTCCGCCTCTACCAATCCATCGGTCACCGAATCTGTTGTTGAGAAGCGTGCAAACACTTCGACTGAAATTTGTAGGAGCTCCATCGTGCATGAACCACATGTTGTGTCGTACATGTTCTAGCAGCACAGGTAGAGTATCCCGTATGAAATCATGATAACGTGCTCCAAAAAATGGTTCAAATGGCTCTGAGCACTATGGGACTCAACTGCTGAGGTCATTAGTCCCCTAGAACTTAGAACTAGTTAAACCTAACTAACCTAAGGACATCACAAACATCCATGCCCGAGGCAGGATTCGAACCTGCGACCGTCGCGGTCTTGCGGTTCCAGACTGCAGCGCCTTTAACCGCACGGCCACTTCGGCCGGCTAACGTGCTCCATTGAGCGTAGGTGGACGAAACTAAAATGAACTCTTACACGGAAATTAGGCGTTTCCGGACACATGTCCACATAACATCTTTTCTTTATTTGTGTGTAAGGAATGTTTCCTGAAAGTTTGGCTGCACCTTTTTGTGACATCCTGTATTAAAGGGCAGTGTGCCCAGAACAACGAAGCAGTTACATTACTTCCGGGATTTTTGGCCAATTCTTGTTGTTAAACAGCAATTTAAATGATGTTTCATCAGTGTGGAGCTATTAACAGTGTTCATGTGGAATGTGAAAACACTAATGAGTGTTGCACTCCATCAACACACCAGCCTTATTAAAGAACGTTTGGTAGTCAATCGCAGCTAAGACAAATATATTTTTAACTCATACAGCGCAATTTTTAAGTACAGTTACAGAGCAAAATGGGGTCATTATATTCGTTTTTGTTTTTCTTGGAATTCACCATAAAATTCCCTTGATCACTCTACCACCCATATGTGTGGCTACAAATCCCACTCACCATCATTTCATTTGCATTACATGTCAGATTATCAGACAATTAATTAGCTACTTTTTTAGAAAGAGATTATGTTGAAATACATTTGCGTTCATGCGCAGGGAATCCGTAGACAATGAAAACTACCCAAAAGTTTTTTTCGTATGATGCGTTGTATTCGAACAAGCAGGCAAACTCATGCACCCTTCCTGACAGAATTCATTTTTTGATGAGTGTAGGACGCCAGTGGTGTCAAGTAACACGTCCACTTTACCTTTAATGAATGCAATACTTTTTTCAGCGCTAGAGATGACCGTAGAAACCCTGAACAAGTAGCTTCTTTAACAAATACTGGCATATTTGTATGAACTTAATGGTATGTGCAGGTATAAGTACATTAATTGGCATGTGGGGATCGGTAATTTACGTCCACGAGCAGTTATGACTGTAGTTCAGGGGAAGAATCTTGTTCAGATGGCTACCCTCTTCTGCCGTTTGTTCAACTTCCAAAACGTCATATGGATGTTCTTTCCAACAGTTACTTCACACCTTCCTCTACAATAGGCAAAGAGCAGGAATTCTGCAGTCACAATGTTCCTCGCTGTCTCCTTTGCAGTTAGTTTCACCGCCGTGAAGTTCGCAGCCTTCGTATCTTCCCTAATGAATGGAGGCCCATCTACACAATATTGCATCTGTTTTCCGGCTTTGCACGGCAAACAGTATTCCAGCAGGCAAACCTGCTGGCGCAGCACGGCGCTTTGGCCCGTTGCTCGGACAGAGTGACGTATTGGTTTTAGGCATGAAAAAGCCTTACGACTTTGGAGCAGCTTTGAAAATAAATGCGAGATAATCATTGCGCCGTTGTTCGTTTCAGGCTGTTATGTTTGTAGTACCTGTTAACAGATATGCGTTCAGAGTTATTCTGAAACCTTTTAAAGTAACGTTAACGTATAAACTGACTAATTCAGGGACGGTTACAGTCAGTAGTATTACATCTGACTATTGCATTCTGTGCATGATGGGAAGGTTAATCCTGAAATGCTCTTTCTTCATGAAGCACATCTGCGTTTTAATGGCACGAGAAATCGCAAAAAAAATCGACATTGAAGTTTTGTAAATACTCATTAGCTGCAGCCTCTGTATGATGTCGAAAAAAAGAGTGCAATTAATGCCACAAGAACTGGTGAAACAATTTTTTTCCACCAGTTTATGCCTTCTGTAGGAGCGTTCTTGTAGAATTCAAATACTTTTGGCTTAAAGGAGACCACTCACCGAAAAGCAGAAGCATTGAGTTGTCGATACGCACTCACAAAAGAAAGAAAACTTGCTGGCTTTCGCAGTTACCCTTTGATGAGCTAGAATAAAATACAAACACACACGCACGCGCAGCCCCCCCCCTCCCCCCCCCCCTCCCCACCCCACACACAAACTCACGCGTTTCATCGGGTACCATGTAGAGGCACAGGCGTGCGTATGAGTGTGTGTGTATGTGTTTTCCCGTAACTCGTTAAGGGATAAAAATGATAATTTCGAAAGCTGAAACGTTTTCTTTCATTTGCGTGTGTCTATAGACAACTCAGAGCTTCTGCTTTTCGTTGTGTGGTCTCCTTTAAGCCGAAAGTGCTTATAGCTTCTGATAAGTACTTGAATAACGTACTACAACATTTATTCAGAGAAATAACAACTAGTAAGAGCACCCACAGTCATATCATGCAGGGAAATCAACGAGTAATAGCTGCCGACGATGAACTGGATGCGTCGTACGTGACACAACATTCACTTTCCACCGTAGAATTCTCTCACGTACAGGTTGACACTTACATAGAAGATTACAGCAACCAGCCACTTTTTACAATGCTATTTATGTATTTAAACAGCGCCGTTACCGGTTTGTAATCGACAGGTTGATCTTCAGACGGCTAGTTCACGCTTGATATTAGATTTCACGTTTTGTTTTCCCATCTGATGAAATTTCCTTGGGGTGGTGTTACCGACGAATAATCCGCGCCATTGTGCTCCAGTACAGGCTGCTATCATCTTGCAGCAGCGAAAACTGTATAACGCACTTTTTTGTGTATAAATATGCACATGATGTAGAGCACCACTCAAACATTAAGAAGTTTCATCACATGGAGGTATGTATACAAAGACGACAAAATAGCATTATCTCACTTAGTTACAGAGGCCCTCATATTGACGGCGTGCTTCCGGATGTACAGACGAGTTGTCGTTTCCATTTTTGGAAAACATTTCGACCAAATTCTGTTCTAATTCTGCTTCAAGTACAGTGAGTTTTCTGTCATCTGTATTCCCTTCCTTCATCCTAACCAGACTGTGTACTATTGTTGGTCCAACGCCGCTATTTGTAGATGAGTTTGGCTCGTGACACACACTGCGCGCTTTGATGCTTTTTTTATGTTTCAGAGCCTGCACTAATGTTCTCTGAAACGTACATGTTATAGCGTGTCCAATCTCTGGTGGAGTTGATGGTGAGCGAGATCTTAATAAATTGAGTGCCGGCCCGTACGGTGTCTGAGAAGCAAAAGAGGGCGTAGGGAGTGTCTGGAGTCCAACTTTTCTGCATGTAGCGGCACGGAACCTAGAATAATTTATAGCCCGGATGGAGTCCAGGCCGCAAGTACACATAACAGCAAAACACTGATCACCTAAAGCGATGCTAGGACGCCTAATGTTGTGCGGAAATGGATATGAAAACTTCGCTGTATAGCGAGAAGCACACTATTAATCAATAACGCTGAGAAAATCTGAAAGGTTATAGGATCACCAGTAGTTTAACGTAGACTGGTTTGCAGTTTGGGATTTTCCACTCTAACAAATCTTTGCCAGGGATGAAAGAAACTTTAGCTCAAAGAAAGAAACACGCACCTACGCACCTAGTTAATCTTCGATCCGCAGTTTCCCTCTCGCCATATCTCTGCTATATTCCGTGTCTACATCAGCGAACCAGTGCTTCTGTCACATTTCTGATACTATCTATGCTTCCCCTTTACCGTTACACTTCCGTTTCCGTAATTCCATCAATTCTTCCTTACGTTATTATTTATCGCTCTTCTCCGTACCAGTGAAGTTGTTCTTCCGATTGCATTCCTGCTGAACTATTGCCACTTACACTGAGGTGAAAAAATTCATGGTATACCTCCTAATATCGTGTCATACACCGTTTTGCCGGTGTAGTGCAGTAAAGGAAACAAAAGAAAAATTCGGAGTAGGTATTAAAATCCATGGAGAAGAAATAAAAACTTTGAGGTTCGCCGATGGCATTGTAATTCCGTCAGAGACGGCAAAGGACTTGGAAGAGCAGTTGAACGGAATTGACAGTGTCTTGAAAGGAGGATATAAGATGAACATCAACAAAAGCAAAACGAGGATAATGGAATGTAGTCGAAGTAAGTCGGGTGACCCTGAGGGAATGAGATTAGGAAATGAGACAAAGTAGTAAAGGAGTCTTGCTATTTGGGGAGCAAAATAACTGATGATGGTCGAAGAAGAGAGGATGTAAGATGTAGACTGACAATGGCAAGGAAAGCGTTTCTGAAGAAGAGAAATTTGTTAAAATTGAGTATAGATTTAAGTGTCAGGAAGTCGTTTCTGAAAGTATTTGTATGGAGTGTAATCATGTATGGAAGTGACACATGGACGACAAATAGTTTGGACAAGAAGAGAATAGAAGTTTTCGAAATGTTGTGCTACAGAAGAATGCTGAAGATAAGGTGGGTAGATCACGTAACTAATGAGGAGGTATTGAATAGGATTGGGGAGAAGAGAAATTTGTGGCACAACTTGACAAGAAGAAGGAACTGGTTGGTAGGACATGTCCTGAGGCAGCAAGGGATCACCAATTTAGTATTGGAGGGCAGTGTGGAGGGTAAAAATCGTAGAGGGAGACCAAGAGACGAATACACTAAGCAGATTCAGAAGGATGCAGGTTGCATTAGGTAATGGGAGATGAAGAAGCAGGATAGAGTACCATGGAGAGCTGCATCAAACCAGTTTCTGGACTGACGACCACAACACCAACATCAGTGCAGAAATACGACGTGACATGAACTGAACAAGTCGTTGGAAGTCCCCTGCGGAAATACTGAGCCATGCTACATCAGTAGCCGTCCATAATTGCGAAGATATTGCCGGTGCAGGATTTTGTGCACGAACTGGCCTCTCGATTATGTTCCATTAATGTTTGATTGGATTCATGGCCGGCGATCTGGGTTGACAGACCCAATGGTCTTCATACAAATCGCGAACAATTGTGGACCGGTTATGGCGCATTGTCATCCGTAAGAATTCCGTGGCTGTTTGGGAACTGACATCCATGAACGGCTGCAAATGGTCTCCAAGTAGTCTAACATCCAGAAGATCCAGTCAATTCCATGTAAAATCATATCACACCTTTATACAGCCACAACCTGCTTGCACCGTGTCTTGTTGACAATTTGTTTCCGTCGTTTCGTGGGGTTCGCGACACCCTCGAACCCTGCCATCAATTCCTACAAACTGAAATCTGTACTGATCTCAATAGGCCAGGGTTTTCCAGTCGTCTAGAGTTCAGCCTATAAGGTCAGGAGCCCAGCAGAGGCGCTGCAGGCGATGTCTGCTGTTAGCAGTCGCTTCAATCCTCTGGTGCCGTGGCCAATTAACGCCAGAATTTGCCGCTCCGTCCCAGCGGATACGTACGTCCCACATTGATTTCTGCGGTTATTTCACGCAGTATTGCTTGTCTATTAGCACTGATAACTCTACTCAAGCACCGCTCTTCTCGGTCGTTGAGGGCAGGCCGTCGGCCGCAGCGTTGGCGATGGTAATGCGCGAAGTTTGGTATTCTCGGCACACTCTTGACTCTGTGGTTCTCAGAATACTGAATTACCTAACGATTTACAAAATGGAATGTCCCATGCGTCTAGTTTCAAGTGCCGTTCCTCGTTCATAGTCTGATAATTCCTGTTGTGCAGCCATAATCATGTCGGAAACCTTTTCACATGAATCACCTGACCACAAATGACAGCTCTGAAAATGCACTGTTCTTTTATATCTTGTGTATGCGCTCCTACCGCCGTCTATATACAGGGTGGTCCATTGATCATGACCAGGCCAAATATCTCACGAAATAAGCGTCAAACGAAAAAATTACAAAAAACGAAACTCATCTAGCTTGAAGGGGGAAACCAGATGGCGCTATGGTTTGCCCGCTAGATGGCGCTGCCATAGATCAAACGGATATCAACTTCGTTTTTCTAAATAGAAACCCCCTTTTTATTACATATTCGTGTAGTACGTAAAGAAATATTAATGTTTTAGTTGGACCACTTTTTCGCTTTGTGATAGATGGAGCTGTAATAGGCACATACGTGTAAGTACGTGGTATCACGTAACATTCCGCCATTGCGGACGGTATTCGCTTCGTGAAACATTACCGGTGTTAAAATGGACCGTTTACCAATTGCGAAAATGGTCGATATCGTGTTGATATATGGCTGTTGTGATCAAAATGCCCAACGGGCGTGTGCTATGTGCGCTGCTCGGTATCCTGGACGACATCATCCAAGTGTCCGGACCGTTCGCCGGATAAATACGTTATTTAAGGAAACAGGAAGTGTTCAGCCACATGTGAAACGTCAACCACGACCTGCAACAAACGATGATGCCCAAGTAGATGTTTTAGCTACTATCGCGGCTAATCCTCACATCAGTAGCAGACAAATCGTGCGAGAATCGGGAATCTCAAAAACGTCGGTGTTGAGAATGCTACATCAACATCGATTGCACCCGTACCATATTTCTATGCACCAGGAATTGCAAGGCGGCGACTTTGAACGTCGTGTACAGTTCTGCCACTGAGCACAAGAAAAATTACGGGACGATGACAGATTTTTTGCACGCGTACTATTTAACGAAGAAGCGTCATTCACCAACAGCGGTAACGTAAACCGGCATAATATTCACTATTGGGCAACGGAAAATCCACGAGGGCAGTGAGAAGTGGAACATCAGCAACCTTGGCGTGTTAATGTATTGTGCGGCATTATGGGAAGAAGGATAATTGGCCCCCATTTTATCTATGGCAAACTAAATGGTGCAATGTATGCTGATTTCCTACGTAATTGTTCAAATGGCTCTGAGCACTATGGGACTTAACTTCTGAGGTCATCACTCCCCTAGAACTTAGAACTACCTAACTAACCTAAGGACATCACACACATCCATGCCCCAGGCAGGATTCGAACCTGCGGCCGCAGCGGTCGGGCGGTACCTTACTGTAGCGCCTAGAACCGCTAGGCCACGCCGGCTGGCCCTTCGTAATGTTCTACCGATGTTACTACAAGATGTTTCACTGTATGACAGGACGGTGATGTACTTCCAACATGATGGATGTCCGGCACATAGCTCGCGTGCTGTTGAAGCGATATTGAATAGCATATTTAATGACAGGTGGATTGGTCGTCGAAGCACCATACCATGACCCGCCTGTTCACCGGATCTGACGTCCCCGGATTTCTTTCCGTGGGGACAGTTGAAGGATATTTTCTATCGTGATGCACCGACAGCGCCTGACAACATGCGTCAGCGCATTGTCAATGTATGTGCGAACATTACGGAAAGGGAACTACTCGCTGTTGAGAGGAATGTCGTTACACGTATTGCCAAATGCATTGAGGTTGACGGACATCATTTTGAGCATTTGTTGCATTAATGTGGTATTTACAGGTAATTATGGTGTAACAGCATGCGTTATCAGAAATGATAAGTTCACAAAGGTAGATGTATCACACTGAAACAAACGAAATAAGATGTTCAAACGTACCTACGTTCTATATTTTAATTTAAAATACCTACCTGTTACCAAATGTTCGTCTAAAATTGTGACTTATATCTTTGTGACAATTTCAGCGCCATCTATCACAAAGCGAAAGAAGTGGTCCAACTAAAACATTCGTATTTTCTTTACGTACTACACGAATATGTAATAAAAATGGAATTCCTATTAAAATACGCAGTTGATATCCGTTTGACCTGTGACAGCGCCATCTGGTTTCCCGCTTCAAGCTAGAGAAGTTTCGTTCTCTGTAGTGTTTCCGTTTGACGCTTATTTCGTGAGATATTTGGCCCGGTCACGATCAATGGACCACCCTGTATATCACCTTTTATCACCTCGGTATACTATACTATCACCTATTATCATTATTTTTGTCAGTGCTATTGACTACTCACTTTCTATATCTATTGCAACGTTACTCATTAAGGCTATCCGGGTATACATAAGAGTGTGCCTGCATGTGTACAACTTATTATGTGAAGTAAATGCATAAATATACGATCCTAAGATCTCGCACCAAACATCATCTTATTGTACTGACACGGAAGCCTTTCCAATCCTCTTTAGTGCCAGAAGGTATGAAAACTGGTATTACTAATAAAGATAACACTATCCTATCAGCTAAGCCGATACAAATTTGTTTGTTTGCTAGATGGAAGTGCACTGAGACTCCAGTTGTATCAGACCGCTTTCGAGACGATCGACTTAATCCGTTAAGCTTGTGCATGGACTGAGCCGCGCCAGCTTAGCGCCGGCGTCCGTATTGTTCGGCGCCATCGCTGAGATCTGGGCGGGACGGAGAGGACGGAGTTCATTAGCGTACCGCGGGAAGAGGGAGCCGGCCGGCTGCACAGCTTTTCACGGCGATTCAATACAATCGCTGAGAGTAGCCGCTAATTAACTACGTAGAAAAGACTCGATAAGCGCCTGCTAATGGTTCCTTGAATCTGGGTTCAGTTATCACAAAATATTGTGTACTTTTACGCGTAACTTTCCTTATTCAGTTAGAAAGTGAGGCGGACGATGAGGACAGCTCTTTTTGCAGGTAATACAGTGTGATTCACAGCCACGCTAAATAATTTGAAGAACTATACGTCACATTCAACATTTCCACTGAGGAAAATACTCTCTTTGAGACCTACTTGTATAGCCCACCGCATCGCACGCTCGCTTCCGAGTCAGGAAGGTAAGCCACATCAGTACCGAATCCGCCAAGTGGAATAACGACCATGGTTTTCTGCTGGTTTCACACACTTGCTTTGGCAAATCAATAAGCACACCCGAACTACCTACGTGTATTCTTATACATGTGACAGCGTGCGAACATCTTTTAAATGTTTGCGAATCGTGTTACTGAAATGGAACTTTGGTATCAACCCGAAATTTGTCCTCTCATATGTGAGAAACAGCCTAAAAACAATGTCCTCGCCGTTAAGCAGGCGGCAGGATTATTTCCGAGGTCGACACATCTTCCCGAAACCCGGATACGGCTTGTTAATACGTAGGACCGTCCGGGTAGGCTTTACAAGAGAAACGAATATTGATCTGTAGTTCCTCGAAAATATCAAGATGGTTAATCTGATTCATAGGCAAAAATTTATTGATAACTAAGAATAACTGACAATTGTTTGCTAAGAATCCTGTATGGGTGTCTGTATTAACAAAAAAGAACATAATTCTCAGGACAATATGAGTCAAAGGCTCGTAGACGCCAATATGCTGTAGTATTTACAGAAATGAGCTGAGGGAAAGAAAGGAGGATAACCATAGAGTCAATTAGAGACACGTTTAAGACATCGACCCATAGCCAGATCTCTAATAGAAGCTTAATGCATTTTCGTATTCCGCTTTTAAATTATGACGTTCTGTTTTTATGTGCTGTAGTCTTCTTCTAAAATCACAAAAATTGTTCAGGAACGTTAAAGTATCCACAAATGTAAAAACATGTTCCAAGGTACAACATGGTCGAATACCTAGCAACAAATATTCTCCTGATATTGAAGAGTGTTGCAGTCCAGATAATCTCGTCAGTATTGTATTCAATCGTCTTTCTGTTACATTATTAGCGTACTGCACACCAATAATCACTAAATGAAATCAAAATACGCAGAAGCATCATTAAAAGTCAGTTACAAGTTAAATAAGTTTTGAAATTAAAGCTATTGGAAACGAACCCCAAATTCAAAACACGTAAAACTATTAGGATTTTAACGAAACACAGTTAATTTGCAAACATCCCATGTTCCAGGGTAAAAAGACTTCCTTCTATTTCCAACATACAAGTTGGTGCACGACCCATGAAGTATGTCGTATGCGTACACAATTTATGTAACTAGTTTTAAAAATGTATAGAATTCTACTTGACATAAAATTCTGTAACAGAAGAATTAACAAAATACTCCAAATACCTTTAACGTATTATACAGCACCTAAATGTGAAGAATTCTAAATATTTCCAGATGAGGCAGAAAACACAACCTCATGTTCAGGAACAACAGAAGCAGATGAAAATGTCAGAAATTGCTGTTGATAGTCTCATGTCATTCTGATATCATTCACTAGACTGAAGAACCTAGTTATAAACATCATGTGTTGATAGGCACATTATCCTCTAAATACAGTACTCTCCCCTATATTTTAACAAGAGTGCTGGTCAAGGTTTGCAGTTTAATACATCATTTGCTAAATTTGTGTGTCAAAGAAGTAATGAAAGAAACGGAACGATACCTCACTACACTAGCACATTGTGTGGCGAATGAATATAAATCGCTGGTCCACAGACGATGCAGCCCTTTCATCGTACATGGAGGAAGGCTTACAAGAACTTGGAATGGAAACGGCACTCAACGTTGTACAGTGTGCGAGAAACAAAATAGAGAGGAATCTGATGTAGCTTAGTGGAATGAAAACAATCAGCCGTTCAGATCTGCAAGAGACACACTAGGGAACTGAAAGAATTTTCCTTGCTTAGAGCAACACTACGTAAGACGCTAGAAGCGAGGAAGGCGTCAGAAGGATACTTCCCGTGTCGAGTAGAGACCCAAACATTTTAACTGTGCCACAATATCTTGAAACTGACGTCTTGTGACCTGTAGGCGGACCCTGGTCTCATTTTTCAACAGCGATCAAGATGGGAAATGAAGGAGGAAAGTAGCTAATCTAAAGTTACTCGCGGGTAATGTTTGATTTTAATTATTCTGTAAAAGTTCTCGCCGAAGGATTATCTTTTGTAACGAATTCTAGATAAGGCTTAAAATTGTTTCTAACGGTGGAGTGGTCTTCATCTTCGTGTTTTATTACATCCATACTTCTTACTTCTGCTAACATTTATTCGGTATAATTGGCACTGTATTTTTACATAAATGTTCATTGCAAGTGATCCCTGCAAACGAGACGGTAATTTTGTAGGAGATGATTGCTCTTATTAAGCATCTGTAAGATTTGTCTCACACGCAGAGAAAATCTGCTTTGTCCGAAATTCATTTCCTGCCACGGAAGCTCTTTGCATGTTGGATAATTACAGAAGATTCCTAACATAAAACGCGAATGTGGGTTACAGAAGAGGGAGGCAATATGATGAAAAGAGCAGAAAATTTCAAAAGACTAATTATCCTTCGTTGTTGTTTAGGTACGACATGTCAGAGAATTACATACGGTTAACTTATCTGTTGTTTAGTATTCCGGTCAGAAATATGAGACAAACGCACACAGACTGGAGAAACAGAGTTTTAGCTCTGTAGCAAATGTATAATCCCGAACGTACCGAGCTGATATTGTAAGGGCAGGTACAGCGTTAGTTGCAACAGTTCGTGTGGTGTGAGTGTACTATTTCAATATCACATCGAAAGTTCTAAACTTGGAATAATGCTATCCCACAGCATCAAAAAGTGTAAAAAAACTGCGTGCAAATAAATTTATTACGATAAATATATGACATTTTCATAGTCATTTTTATCAACCCTAGAGGTCAAAGAGACACAAAGCTATACCGCACTAGCTTTTATTTTATACATTTTTTCGAGTTGAATTATATGCTTTTAGTGCAGACTCTGACCTCCAGGCGTCCTTACATTAAATCATATTTACACGACCGCTGTTTCTGTTACTACGTGCACTTTCGGTCGCGAAGGTTCTAACTGACGACAGAATCGTTCAGAGACTTACTGCACTCACAGCTGCTTGCTGACATAAATGCAACGAATATTAAGGGTGTTGCGTGTGCTTTTGTGCCAAAACGTAGCCGCTTGCGATTCCACTTTTAAAAAGTTAGAATGCCTTGTGCAAGCTACTTGAAATCTATATCTTCTCTTTTTGCCTGTAAACTGAAAAGCGGCAATTGTCGCTTCGTTTGTTTCTCCATATAGCTTCATCGTCGGTGCGAAATTCTCCAACGAAAAGTATCCGATAGCTGCAGGATCAGCGTGAAAACACAAGTCAATTTAAAGGCACCTGGTGAAGAGAGAGAGCATTCGAAGCTCTTGATTACGACCGGGGAAGTTGCAAAATAAAAGCAACACTTGACAGAGACAAACGCTTTCCACTGTACGCGGGCTCCAGAGGCACATGGTCGTCAGGCTTAGGTTCCTAGGAGCAAAAAGAAGAAATTGGTTCGTTACAACAACCATTTAGTATTCAGTGATTATACGTCGAAATTATGCTACCTTATGAAAGAAGCCTTTCCGTTTCTCTTTTATTTTCTTTTATTTTTCAATCTCGGAAGCAGTGCACTGGCGTTATATACTGAGAATGATAACAATAAAATTTGTTCAGTTTCGTTGATTTGCAAGGAATCATATATTAGTCATCTGTTCACTGCGGAATCAATCACGAAACCATGATTGCACCACTTATTATTTAAGATGAAATGTTGTTTGCATTTAATTTTCGTCCTGTTTTCCTTTGAAAACACATCAACTTTCTTTGTTAAGAGCCGTTGTAAAGGAGGCGATCTGTGAAGTGCACTACTCTCGTTTGTGAACACACATTCCCCAGTCCACTCAAGAGCTAAAGCACGCTGGGCTTGAAAGGTTGAGCAGCCATAACAATGAACTTCGAACACAACTGCTGTGTAGCTGCTGAATGCTGCGGCTGGCCGTACGTAGAATGAAATGTCAAGTGATACATATGGATACCGGGCGTCAACCGGCATCATAGGCCACGATATTCACAGCAAAGCGCTGCGTGCCGCGGTGTATCGTGACACGCAGATACGAGGCTGAATAAGCGCATTTCATCTGTCATTGGTGTGACAGACTTGGATTTGTTGGACTCTTTCTGAATACGCTGGCTGCATTAAAATTGGTTGATATATGCCACAGAACTGCCGTCTTGTAGTGGTAAACACGAATCAGTGTGTTAACTTCCATGAGGCTCATGAAAGATGATTCTCTTACCTTTGACTCATAAGTAGCCTCCCACATAGACCACATAAGGCAAAATTATTCTACGAACGATAGTATATATTTTTCGCAATTAATGTATAATAATTACCTAGTCTACTCTTTTTGGAAAACTTCATATAGTATCACTTTATTTTAAACTTGCAACTTGAGAAAATTGACTGCAATAGACAGCAAGTGTGCTACAGTGAGTACATGAAGCAACTAAACGTATTTACACATGTGTGATCTGTTGATTTTCGTTGATTTTCAAGGAATGGCTATGAGCAATATGGGGCTTAACATCTGACGTCATCAGTCCCCTAGAACTTAGAACTACCTAAACCTAGCTAACCTAAGGACATCACACACATCCATGCCCGATACAGGATTCGGTTCCGGACTAAAGCGCCTAGAACCTTAGTGTTTTTCGCCATAAAGTTTAATCAGTAGACTACTACGGTAAACTGGTAAACTGAGAAGTTTTCAGTACGAATTTTAATTCCGCAGTGGAGTGTACGTTGATATTAAACTTGCTGGCAAATTAAAACGGTGTACTGAATCGGGAACCCGAACCTGTGGTCTTCGACTTTCGCGTGCGATTCCTCTACCGACAGAGCTACACAAGCACGACTCACGACCACCTCTCACACCTTTACTTAAGCCAGTACCTCATCTGGTCGTGCGGTAGCGTTCTCGCTTCCCACGCCCGGGTTCCCGGGTTCGATTCCCGGCGGGGTCAGGGATTTTCTCTGCCTCGTGATGGCTGGGTGTTGTGTGCTGTCCTTAGGTTAGTTAGGTTTAAGTAGTTCTAAGTTCTAGGGGACTTATGACCACAGCAGTTGAGTCCCATAGTGCTCAGAGCCATTTGAACCATTTTTAGTACCTCATCTCCCACGTACCAAATTTCGTAGAAGTACTGCTGCATATCTTGCGGGATTAACACTTCTGGAAGAAAGGATATTACAAAGACATAGCTCAGTCACAGACTGGGAAAATGTTTTCAGAGCGAAATTTCGCTGCCGTCCGTTGTGGGTGAGTGGTTCTAGGCGCTTCAGTCTGGTAATCTTCGTGCTGTTGGTCATCAGTTCCCAAGCAGCCTCCAAAACTGCCTGGATGGTACTTATAGACCTGGACAAACATTCAGTTCTCTGCCCGCTGCTTTTGGAACAGTTCTCAGTGGACCAAGAACATTTTATTGTTAATTTAGATACAAAGGAATTAATGTGAACCGAATTGAGAATATCCAATAAGTATACCAATGGCGATTTATATTTCTTCTTGTGTTACCAGTGGGATTATTACAGTATTTTACCACTGTGTATCCTGTGTTCCACTTTCGTCTTGCTTACACGTTTTAGTATATTCTGATTGTAAAGCGTTTTATGTCGAATCAGTTCAAATGGTTCAAATGGCTCTGAACGCTGTGGGAGTTACCTTCTGAGGTCATCAGCCCCCTAGAACGTAGAACTACTTAAACCTAACTAACCTAAGGACATCACACATATCTATGCCCGAGGCAGGATTCGAACCTGCGACCGTAGCGGTCGCGCGGTTCCAGACTGTAGCGCCTAGAACAGCTCGGCCACTCCGGCCGGCTCGAATCAGTGCTTTGTTAATCCTGTGCTATATGGTCCCTGAGTACGACTTAAAAGACTGTCACTATGAATTGTCAAAATTAATTTTAATATAACATTTCCTGTATTTGGATGGTTGAAAGGCTCATTCAGAAAGCAAATAAATAAATAAATAAAACTAAAGCTGCAAGAATGGGTCTGGGGTTGTGCGGGGCCAGCTCCTTCTATAGAACAATTGCCCATGAAAGGCAGATAATCCGGGTTTGAATCTTAGTCGAACACACAGTTTTAGTCTGCCAGGTAATTTCTGTTATAGCTCAGCGCTTAACCTCCCTAATTTTCCGCGGGTAGTGCCAATTAATACACACGAAACTGCACCGCATTCGATATCTGCGCCAATGACAGGTGAAGAGCGAGTCGTATCATACTTCGCCGTGCCGTCTCGCTTAACAAGTGGCTACAGTTCGACACAGTAGAGCCCTGCCGGCTAGCTATGCGATCCGCCGCAGTTATTCTGTCGAAGAAAAGCGGTCGGCAGTGAGCGGCCGCAGCGGGTGGTGTGATAGCCGGCAATAAAGCAGCGAAGCCCGGCGCGCGCGTGCTAAAGCGAGGTTATGGCGGCCTGGGCGCGCCGATAAGCGCCAGCCACCCTCCGCCACACACCGCCTCGCCTGACCGCCGCTCGTCCATCGTGCGCTGGCCCGCTGGCCCGCCGCAGACCGGCATTTAGTTTTAACAATGGAATTACTGCCACCCTTCCCCCCCCCCCCTCTCCACCTCATTCCATCCCGGCAACCAGAACAGTGCCACCCCACGCCAAACAGACCTCCCACCCCACAACCTCATCGCAGCTTACCAATTACCACTAAGTATAACTTTAACTGGCTTAACGAGCCACCAAGTTGGCTGTGATTACGAACGATCCCCACCAACAAACGACTCTACATTCTACCAAGCACTCAAACTAGCTCCGTCATCTGTATGTCTTAAGACGATCTCCATCCCATTAAGGAAACCTGTTTATTTCTTTCATTCAGACTGAACTGCGCCGTATTTATCATCGGAAGGGAATGTGAAAAGATAATGTTCGACGTCCTATTATAATGTTATATATCCCTTACAATCAAATATTTGTAGATGTACAAAAACAAAATATCCTACCTCGAACTAACTATTCTAGTGTTTTCAACGTTTATATAATTGCATGCAGTCAGACACGTTTCTTTACTAGATAAATGTTACTTGTCTTGCTATAGCTGCCTCGTTCTATAGGGTGTCAGTTCCTGTTTATGCTACCCAATTAGTAGATCCAAGGCATTTGTTTCAGTATAAGTCGCTGGAATAGTGTTGCTTATTGACATTACCAGTATTTATTCGTAAATTCTTGACATTCTCCGCAAAACCACTTGTTACGTAAACGCATTGATCAACATTTCAATACAACACGAGAGCTTGATAATTACATTGAGCAATCTCGACAACTGAAACTGTTACGGCGCATTTGGCGCCAAAAATTTCTAAAAGCATTTCGTACATAGCTTAGAGACGTTCTACAACAGGATGTTGTTAAAATTAATCTTGATACCACTGTCTTTATTGTAACTATTTTGCAAGTATAATTTACAAAATATTTTCTGGAATACATTATTTATGTAAAGATTTGTGGGCCCAATGTTTAGTAATGAAGACTACGAATATAAAACTACTGGTTTCCTGTCTTTGTACTTTTGTTGATTGAATTATCGATACTAAAATTAGAAAAATTAAAAATGAAAGCTAAAATTTTGTTTGCTTGTAAACTAAAGGATAACAATATTAGCTTCACTACAAAGTGGCTTTTGACTCATTTAAATTAAGAGTCGAGATTACTAGTTTTCATGGTTCAAGGTCGATGTTGCTAAAGGCATCGGTATGCAAAATAAAATTATATTGTCAGAAATACAGTGTTTTGTTGCTCAGTTATATACAAAAATTATCTGTAAATACGGAAGTACAAAAAGTAACTCAAATCAGGCCAAAATCTATACGTAATGGAATGTTTCAGTTAAAGTACCAAAGTTTTGAGGAGGTAAGATTCATTATACTATCCACATCACAGTCTTATAATATACATACACCCGATACTCTCTATCATAAAAGTTGTTACCATCTGACAGATGGAGCGAAACTAACCCTCCAAGCTATGAGAAAGCAGACAGTCAAATGAGTCGTAACGGTAATGTCTGTTTTTAATTGTTTTCTACTTAATTAACGAAATATTTCTTATGTTTTTGATATTTATGAGTTAGTAAATCACCAAGTGACATGAATTACCGTGAAACACATTTAAGAACCACCGCATCATACTGATTCAGTGACATAAGCTACAAATCGTTCATGAAAAAATACTTTCGAAATGTGTATATCTGCAGCTTTTTCCGCTGCAAGCAAGAGAATATCCACTCGTACGTGATGCATGAGAAGCATATATATCTGTTCTTGTCTGCTGTTATTATCATAGGCACTTTCTTTGACGCTTAAAAAAATTACTCCCCCATTCTTGCACTTTACTCGACTTTCTAATACACCAATATTTTTGGAAATGTAATTACTTTTGCTTCAGAAGTGAATGTTTTGAAGATTTTTACCGCTTGTGGATCAGATTTAGCGGAAATTGTCAATTGCTTTCTTCTGTGATGGGAAACAGCTTCATTGTTTAAATAATGTAGTTATTACATTGCATATAGGTTTCCTGTGTTCCACATTCACTGATTTGGCTGAAAGTGTAGCGAACAAAGCTCTGGTTTGTTCGTAGATGTACGACGTCTTTCCTCAAAATGTCAAGTCTTCTGGCATTTACTAGAAATTTTTTGTTATTAAAAGACAACGACATTATTTAGTAAATGTCTGCCCGTTACAAAAGAATTGTAAATAAACTGGCCTCTAGTGAACCGTTTAGTACCATCCAGGGTCCTTAGGAAACGGAATAATGACAAATGTGGCGTCTGTTTTAGTTATTTCGATTTTTATGACACTAGATAAACGCCTTATTGTAAAAAACTATGTTACAAATCAATATAAAAGTTAGTATCCCCACTAATTTGTTATCGTATTCATAAGCGTCACTTGCTGACCGCTTGGGGCGCTACTGTCGCTGTGGATAACAAAAAGGAGACGGAATGTCACAACTGTTATGTTAGACGCGTGACGAAAGAGAAATAAAGCATCGGCCATGGACTTGTTGATGGGATCATATCCTTCCTGAATTTGTTTTGCGAAACAATGAGATCGGCGTTGCTGAATTTTAATACTGACGTCTTCCCGAGGCTTCACGCCTTAGTCAAAAATTAAAATTTGTTAGCACATCATAACCAGCCCGTTTGGACTGTAGAAACCATAGCTCGAAATCAACCAGCCACAGTTCTGCTTTTATACAAAAATGTACATCAACTGTACAGCGATGGATTAACCTTGGTATATTTCATAACAGCCTTAAAATTTATTCTAGAAAAGTGTAGGTCGTAAGTCAGTGTGAGGGGACAGGGTTACGAAAACATTCTTTCCGTATATGACACCAAAGCCCAACTTACCTAGTATTTCCGTTAGGCTTATTGATCGTCTCTGGTAGAAGCGGACCTCGGGGAAGATCAGTTTGGATTCCGTAGAAATGTTGGGACACGTGAGGCAATACTAACCCTACGACTTATCTTAGGAGAAAGATTAAGAAAAGGCAAACCTACGTTTCTGGCATCTGTAGACTTAGAGAAAGCTTTTGACAATGTTAACTGGAATAGTCTCTTTCAAATTCTGAAGGTGGCAGGGGTAAAATACAGAGAGCGAAAGGCTATTTACAATTTGTACAGAAACCAGAGGGCAGTTATAAGAGTCGAGGGGCATGAAAGGGAAGCAGTGGTTGGGAAAGGAGTGAGACAGGGTTGTAGCCTCTCCCCGATGTTATTCAATCTGTATATTGAGCAAGCAGTAAAGGAAACAAAAGAAAAATTCGGAGTAGGTATTAAAATTCATGGAGAAGAAGCAAAAACTTTGAGGTTCGCCGATGACATTGTAATTCTGTCAGAGACAGCAAAGGATTTGAAAGAGCAGTTGAACGGAATGAACAGTGTCTTGAAAGGAGGATATAAGATGAACATCAACAAAATCGAAACAAGGATAATGGAATGTAGTCAAATTAAATCGGGTGATGCTGAGGGAATTAGATTAGGAAATGAGACACTTAAAGTAGTAAAGGAGTTCTGCTATTTAGGGAGTAAAGTAACTGATGATGGTCGAAGTAGAGAGGATATAAAATGTGGACTGGCAATGGCAAGGAAATCGTTTCTGAAGAAGAGAAATTTGTTAACATCGAGTATAGATTTAAGTGTCAGGAAGTCGTTTCTGAAAGTATTTATATGGAGTGTAGCCATGTATGGAAGTGAAACGTGGACGATAACTAGTTTGGACAAGAAGAGAATAGAAGATTTCGAAATGTGGTGCTACAGAAGAATGCTGAAGATAAGGTGGGTAGATCACGTAACTAATGAGGAGGTATTGAATAGGATTGGTGAGAAGAGAAGTTTGTGGCACAACTTTACTAGAAGAAGGGATCGGTTGGTAGGACATGTTTTGAGCCATAAAGGGATCACAAATTTAGCATTGGAGGGCAGCGTGGAGGGTAAAAATCGTAGAGGGAGACCAAGAGACGAATACACTAAGCAGATTCAGAAGGATGTAGGTTGCAGTAGGTACTGGGAGATGAAGAAGCTTGCACAGGATAGAGTAGCATGGAGAGCTGCATCAAACCAGTCTCAGGACTGAAGACCACAACAACACTGATCGTCTCGGATTCTAAAATTTGCGATAGCAATTTTTTTTTATCAACAGTATGTCATGGAGTGATGATATTTGACACTGTTTATGGTAATATATCTATCTGGTGAGGGACGGCAACTAATTAATTAAATTGAAAATCACTTGCATTAATGTGAAGTATTTGTACAATTATATTATCTGCTCCCTATTGACGCGGTTTATCACGTCATCTATTATTTTCATTTAGAATATAAGTGTATTTTGTATCATTGTAATGCATTAAGTATTTCGTAATTCTTAAAATTTTTACATTTCTCGTCTTGACATTTATTACGAATTAAGAAGTTTTGTGTCATCCTACTTCTGTTCGGGTGTCGAAGGTGATTTACCAGCAGATTGTTTAATTCTCTCTAATTTATCATCACTAATAAGAGAGACGTATACCTCTTCCTGCACCCATTTCATGAGGCAGCTATGCTACATTTAAGACATATCATTCCTACTCTGTAACGATAGATTCCTTGGACAAAATCTAATAAAACCCTTTCGGAGTAAGCGCCTCAGCAGGCCTTTTTGATGTCGTGGCCGTAGAACATTGTTTTATCAGTATTCAGTACATGTTTCTGCTGCACAACCGCGAGACCGCTGCGGTCGCAGGTTCGAATCCTGCCTCGGGCATGGATGTGTGTGATGTCCTTAGGTTAGTTAGGTTTACGTAGTTCTAAGTTCTAGGGGACTGATGACCTCAGAAGTTGAGTCCCATGGTGTTCAGAGCCATTTGAACCATTTTTGTTGCACAACACAATGTTATCGCGAGGCAAGGTACAGTGCAGAACATGGTGACTAAGTCATCCAGTTTGATCTCTAACACGCACGAACAGATAACCATATTGTGTCTAGGTCAGAGTACTTTTGCCGGAGAAATATTGCTCAGGAATCTAAAAAAAGGAGTCCAGTCATCCAGTATGGACTAAGATTTTCGAGAAGCTTCTGTTGGCTGGAAGGAAAAAGCCAGGGGTGGGAATCCCTACCCGAATATTTACAATTTGGAAGGTCTTTTCCTGGCTTTTGGAAAAAAATAAAACAACATTACCCAGAGTCTGATTTCAAACAACCCGGCACACTCTTCAGGGCAGGGAATGAAACATAATTTTTTTCAGTATCCAATTCAACGGACTGGATAATATGACCTGAATAGTACGAATCTTCTGGATTATTATGGATCTATACATTAAAAAAATACTCTTCTCCAAATACAGATGTTCATCATTATAACCTTACTGTTTAGCTAGTTCCACTCTATGTATCTGAATGCCTCGGTTTACTAGAAAACTGTTTATTTGCAGCATTAGAACGAAAACAATGGACATTTATGCAGGCTTCAAAAACTTGATATGCATAAGACAGTGTAAACAGAACACGTACTCAGGAATACAAAAAGTCATACATACAATTCAAATGAAATTATAGTCCTGCGGACAGTGCCCCGTGGTTTAAAGAATCTTTTACTCTAAACTAAGAAAGAAAACAGCTCGCTAGTGCTTGGAAGTGAAGAAAGGTCTTAAGAAAATGGCCATACGAGAAAAATCTGCACATTGTCGAGAGTTCTTGAGCAAGACTGTTGGGACTTTCTGTGATGGCCAATAGCGAACTCATGTGAAGTTGACTGACGAACGCCGTACTATACAGAGTTCTTTTATGAGAGGAAACTAGATCAAGAGAAAAATTGACGAGGTCAAAATTCTGATCGTAATCCAGAGCTGGCCGGCACACGAATATATATAACACGACCATGACAGATACTTGTTAGCTACTTAGTGTACAGTGGCTAACGTACTACAGGTGCTGAACTACCTATTGCTGTCACAATAATACTGATTCATTTAGCTCGCTTCAAGTATCACAACGTGCAGTTGTTCTTCGCACACTTGGTATTAAATTGATCGCAATGAACAGCCTGATGTATTATACTGTCTCTAGATACCACATTAGTTGATAAATACTGTGTAAGTCTTTTCATTAGAGACTTTGGGTATAATAGTAGAACTACGAGCGACATCAATATGGCAGACAGGATGTATGGCTAATTACAACAGGTAGAATTTAATGATAAACCTCCCTCAGTCTAATGTTATTGTGTTATTTAGCTTTCGTAGAGATTCGATTAACTGAACAGGAATCCTATTTTGATAAAATTCAAAGTTTTGGTTTACAATAGAAGTCGTTTGTTGAGAATGTTGATGTACGGTGAATACATAATACTGAGAATGCAATATACAAGTGTCTCACACACACGCATTATATATACGCAGGAAAATGCGTTAGGTTTGAGTTGTGCGAACATTCCGAAAAAGTTGGTTATATTATATAGAACTCATTTGCAGGTCCAGGAAAATGGTTTGGTACATTGGTACATCTTACTTTGACAGTTTCACATTCAATATAGACATATCAGAGGCGGAATGTCAGCAAGAAAATGAGAATGGTAAACAATTCACTGGTGGGGGGGGGGGGGGGAGGGTGTCATAAGAGACGCTCTTCACTACTGCGTTTATTATTTTCGTTGGAATGCAGTTTTGTATACACAACAATCATAATTCTGAAAGTACGAAAGCAGTTGATACCGTTAAGTCTGTTGTAATATTGTTGTTTGTGGGATATCTGTCTTTAGTTGTATCTAGACATACTTGCGTGTAAAGAAACATGGTTGGTATCTTCACCTCATAATTAGTTTTCTGTAAACACTAAAATATATCACCAAACGCTGGATTAATATTTCGATGACTAACTACTAATACAGTGCTTGCCTTTTTCCAATAGTTTTTTCTTTACTTTTACAGGTGAGTTGAGGAGACATTTTCGTAATAAATGGGCTGATTCACTGGTAAGTACTCGGCTACGTCGATTTTCACTATGCTAAACGATAGACACGGACTACTATGATGCGTCTTTATTAACAGTTATCAACTATGAAAAAATTAACTTCATCGATCAGTGACAACGGTTTATTGGTGCAGTACTATGCATTTTAAGATTTTTAACTCCTGTCATTAGGTGTTGCATATTATTTTGGATCTACTGGTCGACGATGTCATTACAGTTATGGCAGGGCGCTCAGTTTTGGAGCGATCCGGGTTCCTAGACACATAGTAACACTACTTCACTCTTAAACTGTTTCCTTAGAACTGTTGTGTATCATACCACTCAAACTGATTTTAATGCAGATGCTGTAAATTAGAGCTTCGGAAAGACGAGGGTAAAAAAACTCGAAAACGCATAGTGAGCTATTAATAAATCATAGTGACCGATACAAGATTGTGTTCAACGATGTAGTTTTACTCAAGCGCGGTATGTTTAAAAATCAAAATAGAAAGAAAAAACCCGTGCAAATGTAACAATATCGTTTTTGGCCGGTTTCATATCTAGTAAACACCTCTGTTAATAAATAATAAACTTTGAAGTAACGCTAATCAAAATAAACAAATGAAATCGCGCTTGAAATGAACTATTAGTTATAACACTGTATTTTGGTAAATGAAGCCTTTTTTTCGGAATACTGGCTAAATGCGTCACCGCGTGGGCGAAACGGTTCGCGGCTTATGGAGTTGTGTAGCAGCGCAGGGACCGAGCTAATACAAGGTTCGACAGTTAATGATGTATTATTTGCAAGCCGATGCGCTGTAATTATCTATGAAACAGGATTCATTTCGAGGCTACTCGAATTCCAAATGACCGTAATGAGACCCGACTCTACGCGTTTCTGGTCCGTCGGCCGTTGAATTGGGAAACACATACGAAAACGAACATACGTAGCTCTTGATTACTTATAATTCCAATTCATTTGCTCTGGCAGCCATGACTTCAATAATTTCGGGCAGAAATAATTGCCCCAGTGTACAGCATACGCGCGTAGGAGTGGGAAAAAGAGTCTACTGTTTTACCGTACAGAACTGCAATCAACAAGGCAAGTTATGGAGTACCATTAATTTTTTTCGTATCCGTTTGATTGTATCTGTTGGCCGACACGTTCTGTCTGCTTGCCGTTTTGTGCAATTTAATTTTAATAAATTTAATTTTGGTATGAAATGCTCTTTGCTCAACCATTTATCAGACAGATGAAATACGTTCAGAGATATCCGATACCGAAACAAGTTCTCAATGAAACATTGGCGCAGATATATTTCATTTTAATCTCATTTAGCATTTGCCTGCAGCAGTACGTGATTCTAGTGAGCTGTAGTTAGGTCTACTGCTTACGATATTTGAAGGAAAATCTCCTGAATGAATTAAGACAGCACTTGAGAAAATTTGTGCTCTCTCATGTTTGGCCTGTACTAGATTCTTCGTAATCAGTGTTGCTTATCAACAGATATTTTTGAATACAGTAGCCTGTACCGTATTTTAAAATACACTGAGGTGACAAAAATCATGGGATAGCGATACGTACATATAGAGATGACGATAGTATCGCGTAATCAAGGTATAAGAGGGCAGTGCATTGACCGAATTGTCATTTGTAATCAGGTGATGCATGTGAAAAGGTTTCCAAAGTGATTATTGGCGCGCACCCGGAATTAACAGATTTTGAAAGCGGAATGGTCGTTGGAGTTAGACGCATGTGACACTCCATTCCGGAAATCGTTAGGGGATGCACTATTCCGAGATCCATAGTATCAGGAGAATAACAGATTTAAGGCATTATCTCTCACCACGGACAACGCAGTGTTCGACAGCCTGCAATTAATGAGTCCGTGCTACGTCTAGTTGTCCACTACGCCGTCAGTAGGAGGTCCAGTTCGATATTAGGATGTATCCCGTGACTTTTGTCACATCAGTGTGTTTTTCATTGTGTGGTGATTCACAGAAGCAATTGAAATATGTGAAAATTGCGTGCACTTTTAATTTACTTATAACACTTTCTTACAGTACTCATATTTAACCGCAGCAGCTCTCGGATTATTAGTTTTCATACACACAAATTAAAGCGGCGGTTTCATACTTTTAAATGTGCACTTCCTATGCCACTGACATCGTATAATTTAATTTGAGGTCACTGTGGTTACGGTAAATATGGCCGTAGTAGAGTACATCCAACTTAAGAGGAAGGTATGTAACCATGTGCTCAAAGCCAACTGCGTTTATTATTTTCAAAACGTTTAGGAGGATAGAACACACTGTAGCACCAGAATTAGTTGGAGGTGACTTCCCTTCATACAAACAAATGAAACTGGCCAAAGGAGGAGACTTGAGGATTCAGTTTCTACCCTGTATTAGCATTAATCTCTTTTAGATGCCTCAGTCCCCGTGCTGCTCTCAAACTGTGGTGCTTCGTTGGTTACAACGTACTGTGGAAAGCGGGACATTATCGAAGGCGCTGTCCTTGCTTCCTCAAGATGATTAGAAAGATCCTACGGGCATTCTGATTTAGCTTTTCCATTGTGAGCCAAATTGGTTTCATGAAAATGCTGGAATGGCATCTTTAACGACGCAGTGCCAAATATCTTCCGAATTTATAGTTCTATGTGAGCTGTTGTTCTGTGTCTAACGACATCGACAGGGACTAGACGTTGAACTCCAAGGATATATCATTATTTTGCGCGAATAGTGTAGATTGCTAAAGTATGATTATGTCCTCTCGGAGGCACCCAGCTTGAATTTTTCTCAATAGATTTTTTTTCCACGGGAATGGAAACGGAAGTTCCTAACTGCCCGATCTTTCCTCATTCTCCAGGTTAAATCCAAACCTCTCCACGAGGTCTTTAGGAGTGGGAGTGCGTAGCGCTGTTAAGTGTGATACATCCGACGGCCTTCGGTGTTAAGGCCACCTTTGTGATATTCGAGAGCAGTAGACCATATGCCAGCAACTGCGGTTCACCGTTTATTCTTACTATTGTCAGAAAAGCCAACACTGCATCTCACACCATACTTATCAACAGTGTAAAGTTATATATTACAATGGAAGCCGCTAAAATGGCGCCGGTTTACCAGCCAGTCACATTGATTTTTGTCATAGTGTCGAACTAGGAAGTGGATGAAATTCTCTTAAAAGAAAAGTAATTTATCGCCTAGTTCCATGAACAAAATGAACTCAGCTAGTAGTTTCCAGCAATAATCGGGATATATTCCTGGGTACCTAGAAATCCTACGGCACTGTGGGGCCTCTGATGCATGTTTAATCGCTGTCGGTACCGTTAGGTTCGAAATGCCGACATGGATACTCATGAGGAAAGCAATCGTCCATACCATAGTTGAATGGAGAGTTGTCTAAAATATCCCGAAATGTGTGAACAACGAGTGTGTTGTTTTTCACCTTCAAAGTTGCCTACTTCTGTTTCGATTGTTACTTTTTATTTTCAGGACTGTAGCTAAGGCCCAACATGCGGCACGAACGATGTCGTCCTGAAAAACAGCGAGGAAGATACTGAAGGGTGGTATTTCTTGTTCACGTGACGGAGCTGCGTGATAATGTAGTACCTTCCCTGCTGTGTTATTAAGGAATTCGGGAGATAAGTGAAAGAATGACAGTACGAATTTAGGGTGTTTGGCATGAGGATGGAACGCTACCACTGGCATATGTAAGAAACGAAATGCCATTAACTTTTCAGACTATAGAACCATGGCTGCAGTTAGCTATACTTCAAAAATTCTAGTGGTGTTACGGAAGATTAAAGCCTAAGATTAACCAAAACAAACAATTAACTGTTTTTTTTTAAAAATAGGTATTAGAGCCTTAAAGTGCTGTTGTTACAGGGTAAGCCGGCCGCGGTGGTCTCGCGGTTAAGGCGCTCAGTCCGGAACCGCGCGACTGCTACGGTCGCAGGTTCGAATCCCGCCTCGGGCATGGATGTGTATGATGTCCTTAGGTTAGTTAGGTTTAAGTGGTTCTAAGTTCTAGGGGACTGATGACCACAGAAGTTAAGTCCCATAGTGCTCCGAGCCATTTGAACCATTTTTTTTTTGTTACAGGGTAATGTTGTCAGCGAATTCCATAAAACTGCAACCAGCGGATAGAAATCAGCCTTTTACTGCCCAAGCGCAACACACGGTACCCTAGACCTTCATTTCTGTGCGCTATCGCTCAACGGAAACACTCAACCCGCACTCCGCATACAGCCTTTGCAATATCAGCAGCAGGTAATAAAAGTACCAAAATCGTACAGAGCTCCCAGTACGGACGAAACGAAGTTTAGGCAACAAGTTATGCATTTTCCTTTAGGAGGCTTTAGTTATATGTTACGCTAATTATTGACACTGACGGAAGAAACTAAAGCCAGTAGAGCAAGGTCATCAACCCACAACACCTTAGCACTGTTTGCACTACTCTACTCAAATCATTTCATGTGCTCACGATTTTCGATGACGAAGACTTCCGTTTTCGCTGCTCGGAATTCCCCAGGAACAAGTATTCTTTTTGAAACGATATTATCTGCAGACTGACTACCAGAACATACAGTGAGCAACGGTTATAAGTGTAGACACTTTTATTGTTGACTGAGAATAGTGTACTAGAAAAATATTACATCAGATAAAACTCTGTTTGCAGACTAATAATTATATCTAATAGAAGTAGTATATTTTACGTTGTTTGGTACTTCAAAGTACATATGGCAGGATTAATCCATTAATGCTTATTTTCCCCTGGGCAGCAGATCAGGTGTTGAAATGTGGGTGCGTGAACCTAAAGTGGTGGTGCAGTTACGACTATGCAGGAAACATCAGATAATAAATAAAGTTACGCGTTTGCGGTAACACTGTTAGGCGCAGAGGAACAACAACAAACACACTGCTGTTGGTACGTCTAAGGTACCAACGATCACAGTATCTGCAGTTATACCCCTGATATCCTGTATGTTTGTGCCAGGTAGTTAGATGACTTCAATGTGGAAACTTTTGGGGTGCTGACGGATCCAGTTTTCCTCTGTGTGCTGCACTTACGCGTCGCAAGTGAACGTTTTACCTACCAAATGTTGTCTTAATAGGCAGAAGATGTGCGAGTCACATTGGAGCTATCATAGCTGTAAGATGAATGTTTCAGGACATCCAATCGAAATTTTTGAGGGAGTTCGAAGGTCTTTTTAGCCACGCATCCCAGCCTTAACGCTGACTCCACCGGAATATTGTGCATCGACCGAGACATTACTCCTTCATGTTGCGATAAATCTTTGAAGTACGTTCCCTTTGTACCCGAAGAAATTGGATAACCTCTCTTCGTGCTGTCGGGAAGAACCCATCATGCAAGAAACTGTGAGAACATCTCTCCAGAAATGATGAAATTCTTACGAACCGTTGATTCTGCTTGTGCAATTGGGAAAATCTTCGCAAAATCTCCCGGCAAACATATTAACACACGGGGATTGCGTACAACGACGATGCAGCGGAGGTGTCCTTTGCGATTGGGCATAGCTTATGTAACAGAGCGTCCCTTATGACTTGGGAGGAGATACGCATTCTTTGACTACGCTTTGAAACATGAATTACTTCTTGCAGTAAATAGGACATACACGATTTACATGCACGGCTGTGATTCGTGGTATCCATTTATTGGGGAATTCCATTACTTTTTAGACACGCAAAGCTGGATGAATCGATTTTATTTTATTTTATTAATTTTTTTTTCTCCGAGGACAGTTAGTGGTTTTAACTTGGCGCCATTCAATGACCGGAATTCGACGTGTCTCTTTGCTCCTAGGCTTTTAAAAAAGCCAGTTGTGTGTATCCAAGCCCCCGCCAGTCGTGGCTGGCCGCTTTCCGCCCCGGAAACCGCCGCACGCCAATTTTCAACGCACTCGCAGCACCTGACGCAGAACTGGCTGTCTCCTTGTGTAACTGCTGCGTCAAAACACTTTGCCTATTCCGGAGGTAGTATCCCTCGTAGAATTTTTTGCTGGCGCATAGCAATCCACGAACAAGTGGGTCCTGCACCACGTGCGTTTTCTGGCGACACCGACGCTTCGTCCTGCCTCATCCCAAACACAATTTTCTTCCAATACTAGCAATATTTCCGAGCACGTGACGAATATCAACCTCGTGCTGAATTGTAAGCAGCACTCTCTGGACACTTCTGACGATTCTGCGGGCGGGGGTTCTGAAATCTGTGTCAGTGCGCCACTCTGGACGAACGAGAGTTTCTCACAAGACGGACGGCGGCCGGTCGGCCCGGACCCACCCCTTACGCGGCCGCTGGTGATTTCCCTGGGGGCGTGGCGCGGCGCGGCGCACCCACATATTGTGTGCCGCTTCGGCCCCGAGTCTGCAAGCGGCCGGAGTTGGGCGCTGCCCGCCAGCGCGCTGCCGCTGAATACCAATGACGGCCAGGCCTGGCTAGAGGGGCGGCGTCGCTCACCGCGGAAACACACCGGCCTCCCGGCGGATTTCTGCCAAGTATTTCCTGCAAGGCGTGAGCGGGCTGTCAATGGCGGGCCTCCCCCGAGGCGGCCTCTTCATTTTCACTTCCCGGAATCCCCAGGACGCCCGGTTTGTTTCAAAGAATTTACACCGTCTCGGAGCCGGCAAAGGAAGATTCTCCAAGGTGGAGGTATAGGCTTTCCCTGGGGAGCTCACAACTGTTGTCCACACACAATCAGACAAAGAGCCTTATATGAATCCAGACAATTGGGATCACAGATTGTGACAGCTGACGAAATTACTCATCAAATGGCCACTACCACGTATCGTTTACGTGTACACTATTACGTCAAAAGTATCCAGACTCCTATTCGTGGACATTGGTATGGGATGTCCCCACCCCATCGCCTTTATGACGGCTTGATCTCTATGGGTGACATTTTCAATTACATGTCTGGAAGTCTGTGGACGAATTGCAGTGCACTCTTCCTCAATAGCCAAAACCAGAGAAAGTACTGACTTTGGACGCTGAGGTATGGAGCCAAGTCAACATTCTAACACATCCCAAAGATGTTCCTTCAGGTTCAGGTTGGGACTCTAGGCAGGTCAGTCCATATCACGAGAGTCCACAAACCACTGCTTCACAGACGCTGTTTAAAAGGTGGATTGTCATGCTAATTGTTCTGGTATGTAGCACAGTGGTTGCGAGAGTATCGATAGAGGCCAACGACAGCCTCGCTGGAAACGCGCCGCCAACGCCATCTCGGCCACCAGTATTTAGATAGCCGCCGCGGACCATAGGTCGCATTATTTCGAGTCTGTACGCCATGTGAGTTCGAGCATGTCACTGAGACGGAGCCGCCGTCGCAGTCTCTAGCTTAGAAGCAGGCAGCACTTAGCGAACATAACAGTGTTCATAGCGGACTTTGTACTTCAACAGAAGTGGACTGTATAGTAGACCTTGTACCACAGCACATGGAAGCTTAAGTTAAGTAGCTCTTTATTTATGAATAAAGAACCCAGTTAATAACTGCATGCAGTTTGTGGTATAGAACGAGGACAGAGGATTCAACACTAATACCACCACTTTTAATACTCTTCGTCTTCAAATTGTTCTTCTACTGTACACAGTACACAATGCTGTAGAATGTGTTCATACTTAGTGTTTTGTTAACAGCAATAAGGGACCACACCCCAAGCACGAAAAAACGCCCACAGCGTAACACCACCTGCACTGTACATCCCTTTTGGCACTACACATGACGGCATGTAGTGTCCTCCAGGCGTTCGCCGAATTCAAATCCTGCCATCGGACTCGCACAGAATAAAGAGTGGTTTATCACTCCAAATCTTTCGTCTCTACTCATGCACTTCCCAGTGGCGCCGCTCTTTACGCCACCTCAAGCGTCGCTTAACACCAACTACAGAAAGGAGTGGCGTATGATGATTACTCGACCATTGTACCACATTGTTTTTAACTCCCTACGCACAGCCACTGTACTGATTGGACTGCTGGTAACACTTTGTAGCTCACGATTGATTTCCTCCGCCGATACCATGCGATCTTTTTACAACCACCCTCTGTCGTGCTCGACGTTATATGGTCTTGGTTTAGGTGTGGCTGTTCCTTTGCGTTTCCGCTGCATGAGCAGATTTAGAAGGATTGAAAGGCCCAGGATGGATTGTTTACTCAGATGGCATCCAATGACTCGGAGACCTTCGAACTCGCTGAACTATCCTCACCGACCCACTCTACAGTCACTGCTTCTCTGCTTACAACACAATACTCCCTGCCTACTATTCTACTCACTGGTCCGCTTCTCATGACATCCAACCGTTAATTCCACGTTACACAAGAGTATCCGGATATTTTGGTCATATATTTATAATTATCAAGTACATCAACTTGATGTTGTAGTAGAAAAAGATACACTCGTGGCTAGAAAGTTGGGTTCTTTTGTTTCCCCTGATAGGAGACGGAATGGATACTATAGCAAATAAATTATTGGTTCGTTTTATTACAAAATATAGAAGAATGATTAATTAATTTTGTACAATTCCTTTCCACAAGAATGTCCTGAGTACTTATAGTTATCTCTGAACATTAACGTATCATTGACACAAACAAATTACACATTTCTCACTCAGAGTATGTATGACAATCACTTTCACTTTGAGTTCTGCTAATACATTGATTAACAGTTGACCCACCAGAAGACGATGCTGTCACCATAGTCGATGACCGCAGACTGGTGTGGGCGTTCATGTGTTTTGTCGCAAGTAGGGCGCGATCTGCAGGTAACCCTATGTACGCTCTGCAATCTTCAAAAGAGGAAAAGAAAAAAAATTGTCTCATTTCATGAGCGATGTGTGTATCTTCCTTATGGTTAACGAACTGATGCACATGATAGGACAATAAGATCAGTTCTGTCCAGAAGTGGCTTCTAATAGCAAACATCATTGTCTGAAATATTGCTTCGTATAAACGTTTCTGTCGCCTCTGGTATTGTTAATATTTCCCCCACGGACCGAATGTGTCTCGACTTCTTGTTCTTGATACTGTCTCAGGGACACCGGAAAGCCAAAATCGTTCACAGATGAAACTGCGGATTGGAGGAAGTTAGTGAACAGCAGAATCGATTACTGTTTGGCAAGAGCCAGATCATACCTCCATTGGAATTCCCCTTATGGCTTTCTCTTCAATTTATGTGAATCAGTTATGGCTTCCTTTAACTAAGCTATGGTCACTTTCTTACTCCACCCACATCCCTCGTTGACTTCTGTCCGTAATGGTTTCGATTTCATTGTAGCGCTTTTATCTAACTTTAGGTATTTTTCTACGTAACCAATTATCTACTAACTATGAGCAGAAAACACCCTTTCTGCGGAAGAATAGCTGCGTAATTACAGAAATTACACATTAACAGGAGTGACACTGCTTTGCGTGGTGAATACTCCACATTTATTCGTACGGCCACATGCACATGTATTGTGCACAAGAAATGAACAGTAGACAGTGTTTTCTGAAACTAGAATCGATTATGTCTATACGGTAGTGCTCTATTAAGTTTTAATATGTGCTCGGTATCTCGAGAACTAATGTGCCCGGGCCCTGCGCGTTTACGAGTGTATGGTGCGCGTGTGTGAAGGAGATGAGAGAGAGGGCCAACAGGGAGAAAGAAATGGAGAGATGGAGAGAGAGAGAGAGAGAGAGAGAGGAATGAAAGGGCGAAAGAGAAGGATATGGGAAGGTAGAGTAAAGGTCAGAAAAAGCGGATGCAGCGAAAACCGAGTAACGTAGCGACCGTGGGAGCCTTAAAGATGCGTTTTATGCAGAGCAAACGGAAGAGGGGAGGGCCCCCTCACAAGACAGCCACCCCCTGAAATCTATATCCCTGGCTCGCCGCCAGCCCCTGGCGCCAGCTCACACGCTCCTTTGCCGGGCCGGATCAGCATCGTCGTTCACTCGTCCACCCTCCCCACGCCGCCATTCAGAAAAGAAAAAGAAGACCACCTATTGATATGTATTCATAAACAGGACCTACAAGAAAGGAACTGTGTTCTCTCCGGCACACTAATAAAATACCAGGAAATTGCTTTTTGGGAGCTAAGAGAAAGGATTGTGTTTTCGTTTTTTTTTCCGCATCTTCGAAGTCGTAAGCCCCTACGTAATGGCATAAATATTAAACTCCAGACATGCGGTAATAAGTTGTTTCGGCAGGAAACACCTTCTGTATGTTAATTTTAGTATGTTGTATTTACCGTGTCGTTGGAACAACAGTATTGATTCTATCGCTGATATCATACTGCGTAATATCACACGGCGTCTGTCTAACAGTATAACTTCTTTTCCTCAGAGCTGTGGTTTAGACACATCTTTTTCCGCACTAGTATTTGTTCAGCAGAAATCAGTATACAAGGTGTATCGTAATTAATTGCGGAAACTGACACGGATGAAAGAATACGACATTCAAGAAAAACTTTTCAAAGACACGTGTCCTGAAACGAGCCATCTGCGAAATCATTGTTTTGAGGTATTGTTATATTTAGTAAAAAATGTGTTTGAAATTTAAAATTTTTGATAATTCCTCATCAAATTTCACCCATTGCCTACATCAATAAGGAGTACAGTACTTCTTCAGCAAGTTACATGTCACAATTTACTGTACGTTCAGAACTGTTAAAGAACGCGTTCAACATTGTGTCGTCGCATTTGGATGCAATATTCCGATGAGTTACGCATGCTTCCTGATACCTCCGGCTCTTATCGTAAATCTTGAGAATACTGTACAATTCAATGCAACAGTTCTTCAGCCTTATCAGCGGGTGTGCTGTACACTCAACGTTTGAGGTGACGCCACACAATGGTTAAGGTCAGGTGGTGTTGGAGGCCAAGCCACAAGCCTTGCTCGACCTATGCATCATTCTGTCGTATTGGTATGTTAGATGTGATTATACATTAGCAGCAAAATATGTGGTGCCCTGTCATGCATTTAACACACTCCCCAGCCATAGGTGGAATATGAGTCCAGTTAGATGAGTAGTTAATCGAAAAGTTTACATTTCAGATACAGAGCGCAATGGGTATAAGTGCAGGTATAGCTGTTGGTGGCTGATGACGGTGTACTCAACAACATTACGTCACTGTTTACGTCTGTTGCAGGCTAATAATTATAGCCATTACATGTCATATGTTTTTAGGTTGGTTAATATCTCGAGGTATTTGTAGCAAGAGCAAGTCATTAATGTTTATTTTCTCCTGGGAAGAAGGTCAGGTGTTGAAGTGTGGACCCGTGGAAGCAAGAGGGTTGGTCTATACTGGCAGACGTAGTCCAGTTAGTCGAGTAGTACGTCTGTGCAGAAAACATTAGGTCGTAATGTTTGTGACCTGTTTGTGGGCAGATTGTTCGACACAGAGAAAAGCTGCTAACACTGTTGTGTGCATATATTGATACCATATATAAAGATACCTGCGCTTATACCCGTTGCATTCTGTATATTTACACTAACTGGACTAGAGCAACGGAGGAATAAAAATCAGTGGCTGATAAGTAAAATATCCGCACTTTGCTGATGATGTTGTGCTTATAAGTAAAGATCTGGTAGAACTGAAGAATATGATAGAACTGAAACTTGCATCTGAAAAGAATGACTTCGAAATTGACATCAATAATACAAAAATATTAATCTGAGACAACCAATCATTTACGGTCGGAAACCAGTGTATAGAAGATGCTGGTGAATACATCTACCTCGTCCTCAAAATTAAACTAGGGAAAACAATCAAAGTGCAGAAATTCTTCACAGAACAGGACTAAGTTAGGCCGCGTTCTAGAAACTATGATTTGTCCCGACCAACAAGCATGTCCCACATAACTTGAATGCTAATATATATATATATCAGTGGGAGGAACAAGTTAAAGGAATACAGCTGGGAAGAACACGTGAAACCAAAACAATCATAAAATGTCTGGCATTTGCAGATGATATAGCCATACTCAGCAATAATACACAGGAGGCAAAGGAAGCACTGGAATGCTTGCATGAAATAGCTGCCAAAACAGGTCTGCAGGTATCTTACGAGAAGACACAATATATGGAACGACAGACCAACAATGTACGCACCATGCATACTGTATATGGATCCGTAGAAAGAGTCGAAAAATTTAAGTATTTAGGGGAGTACATACAAATGGGAGGATCAAACAAGGCGGCTAACATGGAACGAACGAAGAAACTCCAGAAGGCATACAAACTCACATGGTCACATTATAATAAGAAAAGCATATCGAGGCAGGCCAAACTTAGGCACTACAAAACAGTTGTACTACCAGAAGCATTGTACGCGTCAGAAACAACCACAATTGGAGCATCAGGCATCATAGACACAGAAAAAATAGAACGCAAAATTCTCAGAAAAATATTTGGACCAATTCACAGAGATGGCATATGGATGAAGCGACCTACCAAAGAGCTGTACCAGCACACTGACAGACTAACAGACGCGATCAGAAAACGCAGATTAACTTTCTATGGGCACATACAGAGAATGGACAACAACCGACTTACAAAGAAAATTTTTGATGTAGTAAACAGTTCAAGCAAGAAAACAAATTGGTATCATGAAATAGACGAAGACTTAAGGCAGATAGGGATCAACAGGCAAATGATAGGAGACAGGAAATACTTCAGAAACAAAGTTAGGAGTGCAAAATTTATTGTAAAGGAGAGAAAGAAGACAGGAACATTATGGACAGAGCAAAGGAAACAGGAGCACAGCCAAAGGATGAAGAGATTTTGGGAAGAGAAGAGGAAGAAAGGAAAGAAGTGAAAATTGTGTCATCATGTGATTTTCGAGTTCAAACACTGTCCATAAGGGCAACAATGAAAAAATATATATATATATATATATATATATATATATATATATATATATATATATATATTCGCACTTGCAGTCATAAGCTAATGGCCTAGAAACTCTGCTGTGACTGAGGCAAGTGCTCGTAAACAAAAGCGCGCTCACTGAGCCAAGATACGAAGTATGCTAGCAGTCAGCCTCTGGAGGAGATTTCGATCACAGGACTTTAGAAGGAGAAGAAATGTAAGAGACGTCCATAAGAGAACCGGTAGCTCGACAAGATTACAGCAAGTAGATCTCCAGAATTTTTCACTAGAGACCGTAGGACCGCTAGAGAGGCTTTGGAAGATCCCGGAAGTGAAGGCTTGATGACGTGAAGCTGGTGGCTGGAACACGATGGTATCAGGTGGCTCAAAATCGAAGACAGTGGAAACATATGGAAGAGGCCCATATCCAGCAGTGGACTGCGATAGGACGAAGGAAAAGAGTGACAATAATTCATATTGAAGCTAGTGGGGACTTGTAACCGCACATTCCCAGTTATTCGCAACCGGATTGTCGGCCGAATAACGTTACACGATCATTATTGCTTCTGTTGTTGTAATACTCTCTCATCCACTTAAGTTTCCGCTGTTAATTGTGATACATGCAGTATTTAATTTTACAAGCACTTCTTAAAGAAGCACTGTCAGTGATGTGGCAAATGGTCACATTTCAAGAACTAGCCCCTATCAATAAGTTCATAGTGTGGACAGTGGGGAGTCGAAGTTTGAGAACATTACGTCAGAACCTATTCGAACTGTATTTGGTTTCCTAATGAGTTATGGAACCCATTGGCCATGGGTGAAATGAGCGCACGAACTACGCCTTAATAAATAGCATCTCAGCATCTTTCCGGGCACGGTGTCCGTCTTGATAAGTTATAAGATTACCGTCCTGCTCAACGTAGAACCATTCCTGCTGTCATAGCCTGTGCGTCTAGTTAACAATAATAGCTGGCGAACTGATAAAGTACAACGCGAAACAGAATCCGCAGAAGATTGGACGACAATATTTTCAAAATGCGACAGTGTCAAAACTATGCATTTCTGGACAAAAGTTCGCTCTAGAAATGTTATCAGTTTCTCATCCTGTACAGAATATTCATTGACGTCGGTGTGTCTCTGACAAAATGGTACCAATGGCTCAAAGCACTATGGGACTTAACATCTGAGGTCATTAGTCCCCTAGACTTAGAACTACTTAAACCTAACTACCCTAAGGACATCACACACATCATTGCCAAAGGCAGGATTCGAGCCTGCGACCGTAGCAATAGCGCGGTTCCCGACTCAAGCGCCTAGAACCGCTCGGCCACAGCAGTCGGCGTATTTCTGACAAGGAGATTATGTAAACCCTAACGAATGTTCATTGTCTTTCTATTTGTCATATCGGGTTAATACCTTAAAGTTCGATGACCAGTTTGTCACGTTCTCATCTATTAATGAAGCTAGACGGTAGTACAGATATTCCAATAATTTTTAAATTTTGTGAAAGTCAAGCTGTGTCACACCCAAAGGTTTGTCCGAATCGTACAGTGTTTTACGAGGGATCGCCTTATTGAATGTTACGTGCCCTTGTGTTCCTCCACACGTTTTCAACAGACTTACGCAGCTATGCAGCCAGTTCCAAGGGTATGAGCAGTTTATCGTGAACGCCGAACCGAGATGAAACTCGGCATTTTTCACATTAAGAGAATAGATACATTGACGTACAGATAAGTTTCATAAAAGACAACGACATAAATGGTAGAAATAATATTTCAATTGACTGTCAGTGATTCAGGCCTTCACTTCGGTATCAGTGATTCAGACTACTGTAAACACACGCACACACAATTTTATGTATACAGTTGTCTTTTTCAATATCCTGTTATTTTAGCATGTTCAGAAAGATTGTGCGTCCATTTCGAGTGACGTCAGTGCAGATGGATTCGAAGTCGACATTCGACTAAAATAGGTACTCAGCGTCCCATGCGGCGACTAACATTGTCTTAATGGAGGAAAATTTACTGTGGCGAATGACAAACTACGACCGCCAACAGTTAAGTATGGCCGATGTTCAAGGCTACAGCCCTGGCAGCGTCGGTGCGTGGTGTACGCCCCAATAAAGTGCAGGCCTCCGCTTGGTCTTTACCAATTCCAGGATTAGAAAGCGGAGAGCTCGCGGCCATGGCCGGTGGTTCTGGAACGCGCAGATGACCATTTCGGAGAGTTCCGTGAAAACTGTAAGAGGAAATGCAGCGTTCGTGAAGTACGTGAATATGCATGAGAACCAGTGCCCTCTGTCACCAAATTTCTCGAGAAAAGCGTGTCATCACAGTACCCTATATCGGTCGCTAGTTAGTAATACTCAACAACTGACAACACCCTAACAAATGTTCCACCGTACGTGTGGATGGCAACTAAGCAACTAAAATGTGAGTAACAACTTGGATGTTTGCTAGAAGCTGATGCAGTGCCGTAAAGTATATATATATATACTTTACAGCTTCTAGCGAACATCATATATATATATATATATATATATATATATGGGACAGGTTCCATATACATACATAAGTAAAAATGTCTGGTAAATATAGGCGTTGAAAAGCATTTCTTAAGTGTCACTAACATTTCTTTGTAGTCAGACAACATAATATGGACAGATGTCAATTACATAGTGCAAAGGAATAGCAAAATTTACATTTAAAATGCAGAAAAAGTTTATTAATGCCTGATATTTTAAGGGAAGGAGAAAGAGTTTTTATGTAATTTGTGAAAACATAAAATGCTTTTTTTTCCAAAAAATTTTTAACTGCCTATATCGCAATATATAAAAATTAAAATATGATTAGACTAATTTTAGATGTCAGTGCAGCCATACTGAGATCATGATCGTTTTAGACTCTCGTTGAAGAAAAACTGGATAGGTAAGTAGCAACCATATCATGCAATAACTTGCACGTGTCTTTGAGGCAAGTTCGGTGAAACAAAAAAAATTTTTTTTCGCTGAACTTGTCTCTTGTACAAGTGCAGGTAATTGCATAAATGGTTTTTACTAGTACGTCTAGCTTTATTCAACCTACGTCTCAGGGTCAGGGATTTTCTCTGCCTCGTGATGACTGGGTGTTGTGTGATGTCCTTAGGTTAGTTAGGTTTAAGTAGTTCTAAGTTCTAGGGGACTGATGACTATAGATGTTAAGTCCCATAGTGCTCAGAGCCATTTGAACGTACGTCTCATACGAGCATCATTGTGTAGAACCAGCCTTTTTTTTTTTTTTTTTTTTTTTTGTTTGTTCGCCACTAAATGTCTTATTTAACATAACTCTTATACAAATGCAAGTTATTGCATGACATGCTTAATTTTTGCCCAACCTGCGACTAATAAGAGCATGAACTGATGGTGATGTCATTGACACCTGAAATTACGCTACTCATCATGTTTTAATTTTTATGCTTGTATGCGAACTAGGTGATTAAGTGGTTTCCGAAAAAAATGATGTTTTACATTTTAATAGAAATAGTTTAAATGGTGAAACTATAGTCGTATTCCAGTCTTCCTGGCAGGTTAAAACTCCGTGTTGGGCTGGAATTCTAACTCAGAACCTTACTTTTCGCGGGCAGTTGTGTTAGCGACTCACGAACCACATTCACAACTTTGTTTCCGCCATTATCTCTCTCTCCTACCTTCCATACTCCATAGAGGTTCTCCCACGTACCTTGAGAGACCAGGATAATGACACAGGAAACCGTGTTTGCCGCATGATATTTTCATTTAGTGACATCAGCTTTGGACATACAGCTTGACAGCCATTTTCATTCACCATAATGGTTACAAACAAATACTGAAATATTTTTCTGAAGTTTCAATTTAATGTGTGTGAAATCTTATGGGACTTGACTGTTAAGGTCATCAGCCCCTAAGCTTACACACTATTTAACCTAAATTAGCCTAAGGACAAACACACACACACACTCATGCCCGAGGGAGGACTCGAACCTCCGCCGGGACCAGCCGCACAGTCCATAACTGCAGCGCCATACACCGCTCGGCTAATCCCGCGCGGCTTTCTGAAGTTTACTGAGGTTCCTAATAAGGCAACAGAACCTAATGTGGAATCTGAGAGGCATAAAATAGGGGTATTTTGGGTATATGAAACTGCCGTCTACAATACAGGGGGTTAAATATTTTCAATAAACTTTGGTGCATGTCATAGAGGGGAATCCTCGGTTCTCGGTGAAACCTGTCCGCAGCTCGTGGTCTCGTTCTCGCTTCCCGAGCATGGGGTCCCGGGTTCGATTCCCTGTGGGATCAGGGATTTCCACCTGCCTCTAGATGACTGGTTGTTTGTGTTGTCCTCATCATTTCATCATCATTCATGAAAGTGGCGAGATTGGACTGAACAAAGGTTGGGGATTTGTACGGGCGCTGATAACGGCGCACTTGAGCGCCCCACAAACCAATCATCATCATCGGTGAATCCTAGGCCTGTGTGTTGCTATGCGGAGCATAGAACTACCGGCGCTAGGCGCGTCAACAGGTATCAATCGGTTCCGATACCAGTGCAGAGCGACCAGGCCATAAACTTAGTTTCGAGACAGCGGTAGGCGAGAGAAGTCTCTCGAACAATACGAGCCACGCTAGCAGGTGGGGATAGCTGACTTCATGACAATGGGCGCCGGTCGGCCGGCAGTTCACTCATCCGGAATGCAGCCGCGTGCGGCCAACTTCTGGAGTTGTTTTAATGAATTCTGGGGGCAGCAGGTGCCAGGAATGCGCGGTGCTGGCGAGCATTCCGCTGCAAGGCCGTTGCGCCATCGGCAGGCATTCCTCCGCCACTGCTTGCTCGCCGCGTACCGCCACTCCTCGGTACACTGAATCTGCACACTCGGAGATCACGAAGGAGAGGAGATTTTTCCCGTTCAGTCGGAAAGGAAGAAACGAGTGGACAGTCTTTCACTGGAGAACTCATCTTTCACATTCTGTAGCGCATGGCTTCGCAACGTGTGGTCCGCGGACCCCATAGGGGTCCGACGGCTCTTTCTAGGGGGTCCGCGGCCACCCTTCACCAAATCGTGTGAAATAATGAGTAAAATTATTGAATAAAAATGTGAAAATCAAATTCATCACTTTTTTACGTGTGAAAAACATGTATACATTGACTTCAGGTCGTATTCCCAAGCAGCCTTTGCGGTTCCTAAGTGAGAACGCATATACAGTTTAGTGCCGGAGAATGCGGCTTCTTTGATTAATTCGCAACAATACGGGGGTCGTTTGTGCGCCGACTGACGGCGGTAGATGCGCTGAAACCTTTTACGCATGCGCGGAGCGAGCTTTGTCGACCGATCACAGCGGTCGCTGGTACGTATGCGGCCCCAGGCATCTTTAAATGTTAAACTTGCTTTGTCAGTGCACTACCTATTTCATAAGTCGATTTTTGACCTTCAAGTTGTTCTCATTCATCTCTAAACCAAAGACTATTGATACTTCGGGGGGGGGGGGGGGGGGGGGGGGATCGTTGGGAACATGGAACTTGCATTAAGAAGCTTTCAGTTCCAATGGGTTTCGCTCTGAAATTTAAAGATACTGTGCTCTTGGCTGACTAGGGGTCCGCCATGGATTTTCGACTGAAGAAGGGGTCCAACTGCTGAAAAGTTTGGGAAGCCCTGCTGTAGCGGATCGTGTGCTGTTAATACAAGCTTCCAGAAACGCTGGCCTAGTAGAGAATGCATGGTAGCTTGTGTGAAGTTTGGAAGGTAGAACAGAGCTTCTGGCAGAATAAAGTGTACCTGGGTGCGTCGGACTCGTAGCTCTGTCGCTAAGAACTTTTCCTGTGGAAGGAAAGATTCTGGGTTCCTATAAAAATATAAATAAAAAGGAAACAAAAAGTAGCTCTTTCTGTATGAATACTTTTCGCAAAAACCAATTTCGGCTTAAGAGTCCCGATTCGGCATCCAGTTTTAAACTAAAAGCAAAGTTTAGTCATCTTCGTTTTGTTCTGCAACAGTAGACTGATGGACAGCGGTTCTCGTTTTTCATGTTTTTCTTCTACGTCACTTCAGTTTAGTGCGTGTTGTCAGTTTCAGATCTCGTTTCATCTGCTTGATCTGTTGAAGTCTTGGTTTTGCTGTTGCTCTGCCGGTCATTTTTCCCTGTATTAAATGGACAATGAATGCGCCACATCGATACAGGCGTCCAAGCCAAACGCTTCCTCCGTTCTTCGATAATCCTCTGCCAAAAGTTTGTAGTCTTCTCCGTTTTCTGGGCTCCTCCACATGTCTCCGATCGATATAGGGCCTTCCACCAAACAAAAGTTTTTGCATACTCGTTTCTAGTATTTAACGTAAGATTTTTCGATATCAGTTCCTTTTTCTGCTTGTTGAATGCTTCTTCAGCTTGAGCAACTGTACTTTTAATCGCATGTAATAATTCTCGGTTATTCGACTACCCATGTGCTTAAAACTGGTGACTAGCTTCAGATTCTCTCTATCCAGACGGAATTTTGCTGCTGTTCGACCACATACATTACATCTAAAGCCTTTGGTCTTCTCAAGGGAGAAATAACACAGCCAACTGGTTGCAAATAATTGTTTAATACATTTACCTAGGTTTCGGCATCTCTAAGGATGTCTTCATCAGGATGAAAATTTAAAATCCGTGAAGTTACATTGCCAGAAGGCAGTAGTAAAAGTGTAGAAGAGACATGCTCAGGTCAGAAATTAAAAACGTCCCAGCCTTTGGTATGTACACCTTGCAATTATATTAAGATTACGTCTTTCTGAAAGCGCTTGCCGGCCGAAGTGGCCGTGCGGTTAAAGGCGCTGCAGTCTGGAACCGCAAGACTGCTACGGTCGCAGGTTCGAATCCTGCCTCGGGCATGGATGTTTGTGATCTCCTTAGGTTAGTTAGGTTTAACTAGTTCTAAGTTCTAGGGGACTAATGACCTCAGCAGTTGAGTCCCATAGTGCTCAGAGCCATTTGAACCATTTGAAAGCGCTTGTTCATGCCTTCTGTATCAGTTTGGTGGTCCGACAAACAATACATTACAGTTTGCAAATCTAAGAATTTTTATATTCACTCCATTTTCGGTAAACAAATATGCACAGGGTCCTCAGAAACAGTCTAATAAACTTGTAACGATGTTGCATGGTAGGTTGTGCTGAGAAAAAATTGCTTAGAACGTAATTCGACATATTCCTCCGTTTCCGAGTAGTTTAGCAATGAAGTTAGCCAATCAGATCACAGCGCGCGGCAATTCAAACCGCCTGCCGGAAGTATTTTGTGTCAGTTGTTATATCGCACGAGACTGCTCAGCCTTTGGCTCTGTTTCGATCTTAACTAAAGTTCCAGGTCAATTTTTTTTTTATCGTTTTCTTACTCGATTTTAGGGAGCCAAACGAAGTATACGTTTGGCGACACCATCTCTGCCGGGCTGCTTGAATTTCTGCTCGCAAAGACCTGCTAATAACGCTAAATAATTGCGCAACGTATCGAATTTTTTTCTTGACAATTATCTTCCGGATATTCTACCCTGCATCACTCTTAAAATCTTTTCAGACTGCTTCTGACCATAATATGTTTTATTGCATCCTCAATGTATATGTTGAAATGGGAGAAGGCTGTTATTCACTTTATTTCACACGCCTTCTTATCTTCCTTTTTCCATTTCTGTCATCTGACTAGTACCTTAAATAGGACCAGCTTCACTCCTTCTTGTATGAGCCTTCCCTAATGTCTTTCACTCTTTCACCTTGCAAGCATCTTCGCTCTTCTGACCACTATGTTTTTGTCCTGGCTTAGACTTTTATTCAGATTTAGTTCTCACTGCAGTGTCAAACTTGTACATCTTGTGACACAACAGCGGAGTTAGCTCTCAGGCTTCTGCTGTAGGCAGAAATCCCACCTCTTTATTCGTAGTTCGCACGGTTCTGCGAAGTGCAAGTGCTTTGTGAAGCCGTCAGTAGCACAACGAGGCAAACTTCTTCTAACGAGCAGGAAGTGACATTATGTAAATAGAGGGTTCCTTCTCAGGGAATTACGTAGGAATACTGCACTCAAACAAGTAGTAGCGCCTCACTCCATTTTGCCATTTGAGGAAACTGTGCTTCTAGCTAAGCATTTAATGTAATCACTGCCGATGAAGTTACATACTGTTTTGAGTCTCTTGATAGCATCGCATTTGCGACAGAGAAAGTGGTATTCTCCTTGAGTTTTGATACAATACATTTCACTGAGAGCCAACCTATTCACGAAATGGGTATTCTTCTTACGAGTTTTCTTAGCACGTTTCCTCTGACGATCAGGTATGGTAAGATGAAAAGAAACCAATTGCAGTATGTATCGTTGCTTCATCTTTTCTTATTGGTTTCAAATTTCATGAAGAACAGCACAGCCAAATTAAGAAACAGTTATTATTCCCGAGAAATATATAGTTTCAGATAAATGGAAGCTAATAGGAATTGCTACATATTGTTCTTCACTTTCGAGGAAGTGTTAAGCTGTTTCTTCACTCGTTTACAGATATCTTAGACATGTCACTTATTTCGAAATTATTTATTTAAATCGCTGTCATATTGATTTTAATTTATAGTAGTGACTAGTGTCGAACGTAACCACCCATTTTCAAACCAGAACGAACTGAAAGTGCTTATCGAAGCAAAATTCCACTGACGCTCTTAGGTAACCTCCATGTAACACAGTCGCACAATAGATATTGATTGATCTTATTACACTCGCGAAACATTCAACAGATAACACTACACAGCAACTGTTAAATGTACCAGGCATGTAACGAGATCATTTCATGTGTGTTGTATGATTATGTGTTGCGTAGACGTTACGCGAGGGTGTCAGAGGAATTTAGCTTTGATAAGTACATTTAGCGCAGATTTTGTGTTAAAACGAACGGCCACATTCGAAACCAGCCACCAGTTATATTACACTGAACTGTGGCGGAGATTTAAACGATGAATCGTCAAATCCAAGGTGCTAGTCCTTTCGCAACAAGATGAAGGAACTGCATAAATTTACAGCATCTATTTTGTACTCGAAGATCTGTAAATATACAGTACATGTACATGACACGTTATCCGTTTTCATTGCATTATTCGTGTTTGTTTTGCTCACACGTTTCCAAAACCATGAAAGAGAAAATTCAAGCTGTTTCTTTTTATTATTATTATTATTATTATTATTATTATTATTAGTTAATTATCCGGGCGTGAAGCAAACATATCTTCGTCGGGATCTTCGACACTAGCCGGCTGTTGTGGCCGAGCGGTTCTAGGTGCTTCACTCTGGAACAGCGCGACTGCTACGGTCGCAGGTTCGAATCCTGCCTCAGGCATGGATGTGTGTGTTGTCCTTAGGTTAGTTAGGTTTAAGTAGTTCTAGGTTCTAGGGGGCTGATGGCCTCAGATGTTATGTCCCATAGGGCTCAGAGCCATTTGAACCATTTTCTTCCACACTTTTTGGATAAAATCTCAGGCATTGCTTGCATATAATTTGTATCTTAGATCCACAACATATTGGTATAAACTTCTCTGTCGCTGAATCACGTCTTTTTATAGGAAACAGTCAGCAACAGCACTTTCAGAATTCACTTCAGTTCCGGAGAAAGACACTGAAGGTTACCCCGAGTATAAAGGGGAAGATGGTGGGTAAAACCACCGTCTGGGCATCACGTTTAAGTTTTTCGTTGTTCTCCTAAATCGTTCAAGACAAATTCCAGGGTGGTCCTATCGAGTAAGGTCACCAACGGTTTTTACCCCGATCCAGGTTTCTGCTTAATTTCTAATGACCTACCGAGCGAGGTGGCTAAGTGGTTAGCACAATGGATTCATATTCGCGAGGACGACGGCTCAAACCCGCATCCGGCCATCCTGATTTAAGGTTTCCGTGATTTCTTTAAATCGCTTCAGGTGAATGCCGGCATGGTTCCTTTGAAAGGGCACGGCCGACTTCCCTCCCCATCATTCGCTAATGCAATGGGACCGATGACCTCACTGTTTGGTCTCCTCCCCCAAATGAACCAATCAAATCTAATGACCTAGTCACCGACAGGCTCTAGACATCATTTTTTTCTCTTTTTTCCTTTCTCGGAATACGGAGGGTGGTACAGAGAGAACAACACTGAGCGAACCTTATGTTAGTGAATATCCAATGATGTAAGTATGATGAATCACTGTCTACCCTCTGGAGAGCTACCGCGGTACTCAGTAATGATGTGTGCACATGAAAGGTGGAGCTGTTTCTGTCTGACAGCACTTTATGAAACTCCGTGAGATGAAGGCACATTACACAGAGAACCTGCAGTACAAACTTGTTTCTAGAAAACATCACGAACGCGGGACCAATGACAGTGAATTATAGAACCGCCAAACAAGGTGCTGTCAGGGAGCGGTGATGTATTGTTTCTTGCCATGCAGGGAATTCACTTGTAAGACTCTCGACGAGCGCGTAATGCCGGTAATTACGCCGGCTTTAGGGAAGCTGCCGTATACTTTGCGCCCGCGCCCCGCGTCTCCGTGCGAGCGAGTCCCGTGATCAGCACCTGCGTGCAGCGTTGGCGCCTTGACCCGAGGCGGCGCCGCGCGCTCACGCACGGACGGGCACGGCGCGCAGGTACGCAGGAGGCAATGGCCGTCTTCCATCGCCCATCCAAAGCAGGAGGTTCTCGCGCTCACCGGTCACCTCGCGGGAGCGACAGTTCAGTGACACAGGCGCTGCTGTCTCGGCCAATCACGACTCTGGTAGCACTGCAACACTTGGGACAAATATTGTGAGCAATGTTGAGCCCATCTAAAACATATGTCACTGAAAATGATCACTTTTGCAGGCAATGCTATCAGCGCCTACGTTTCAGTTGCAAGATATTCACTGAAATTCCTCTTAGTCTACTCTTTCTATTCCCTAGAAGAATTTCTATCAGCAGCGGATAAAAAGGCAAATGTGCTCTCAGAATGAGATTTTCACTCTGCAGCGGAGTGTGCGCTGATATGAAACTTCCTGGCAGATTAAAACTATGTGCCGGACCGAGACTCGAACTCGGGACCTTAGCCTTTCGCGGGCAAGTGCTCTACCAACTGAGCTATCCAAGCACGACTCGCGAGATTTTCACTCTGCATTCTGGAAACATCCCCCAGGCTGTGGCTAAGCCATGTCTCCGCAATATCCTTTCTTTCAGGAGTGCTAGTTCTGCAGGATTCGCAGGAGAGCTTCTGTAAAGTTTGGATGGTAGGAGACGAGATACTGGCAGAAGTAAAGCTGTGAGGACGGGGCGTGAGTCTTGCTTGGGTAGCTCAGTTGGTAGAGCACTTGCCCGCAAAAGGCAAAGGTCCCGAGATCGAGTCTCGGTCCGGCACACAGTTTTAATCTGCCAGGAAGTTTCATATGTGCTCTTGTTTACTATAACACTCTTGTCTAAAATTTAGCATATTAGCCACCAGAATCTACGTTCCCCAGCCGCGCGGGATTAGCATAGCGGTCTAAGGCGCTGCAGTCACGGACTGTGCGGCTGGTCCCGCCGGAGGTTCGAGTATTCCCTCGGGTATGGATGTGTGTGTTTGTCCGTAGGATAATTTAGGTTAAGTAGTGTGTAAGCTTAGGGACTGATGACCTTAGCAGTTAAGTCCCATAAGATTTCACACACATTTGAACAATTTTTTTATACTTTCCCCACACCTTCAAAAATTTTCTCAAAAAATTTGGCGGAGGGCGTCTGTTGTCACCCAGCGGCTGGGAACGTGTATCTCGGAAATAGCGAAGCAAGGTAACTGTTCGCATGCTGTTGTCGTAAGAATCTACGGAAAATGGTAGAAGGAACACGTGGCCATAAGAGGGCGATAAGGCGTTTGACGTGTCCATGCATCATCGCCAGAACATGGGCGATGGAAGCTTGTGCGCTACATTAAGGAGGATAAGTCTCGATCTGTGGCAGATCTGACGACAGTGCAGTGCTGGTACAGACGCAAGTGTCCCAGAGCACATCATTTAGAGCCGGTTGCTGAATAATGGGTTCCGCAGCAGACGACCATTGCATATTCCCGTGTATACTTAAGGGCAGAGTTAATTAGACTGCAGTGGGCAGGCGATCATCGAGCTAGGACCGTGGATCAGTAGAAACTGTCGCTTGGTCTACTCTAACAGCTGCTCGAAACATGTACTGCGAATACATCTTTGCTCTGTAGCGTGGAAGATCTTTGTACCGTGATGCTGGTAGGACACTGACCCTTTGACGGTTTGTGTGTGTGTGTGTGTGTGTGTGTGTGTGTGTGTGTGCGCGTGACTGAGGGCTCTTAACGATGAGGTTATCAGCGCCCAGACGGATTGTAGCCAGCGATCGTTTCATTATTTATTTTCATTCCCACAAATCCGTGTTCCTTACCGGAAAGCATCATATGGAAGGGATACTGCTATCGAATGGCAGCGTATGATTATGTGGTGCAGTAATTCCTGTTTCGTAATTAAAAGATACTGATGTGTCAGCACAGCACGAAATTCAACCTTTTACACAACGTCACAAGTTCAGCACAATAGTCCGTGGGGTGGTAGGACTGGACCAAGTGACACATCGGGCAATCACCATCGACAGTTGCACTGAACATTTATTTGGCACATTTAAATAAGACAAATAACGATAAAATTACCACACAGCTTTCAAATTACCATTTAGATGAGAGTAAGTTACTTCAAAGTTTAAACATTCATATACCGCGGCACTTATTACCTATTACACATTTAGTGAAATTAGTTAAAAATTGTTTACTCAAAAACTATGATCAACCTGAAGAATAAATTACTAAATTGAAGGAGAAAATGTAGTCTTTCGTTACGGCGGTGATTCGTATTACCAAAGTAATTCAGAATACAGGCAACAACAAATCAGATACCATGGCACACAACCACGTTACTTAAATGGCAGGCACCCTACAATGTAGGATATAAAATATAAAATTTCATATGACCAGGCAACCTCGTGGGATTCAACGAACTACGCCCAGAAGCGGACGCCCGCTCACTCAGCTGTTTCCAATACAGGCTCGGTCGGCATGGACCCCCAAACGGGAGCAGCAGCGGTCACGATTAAGCACGAAAATTTCCAGGACTAGTCGGTATCTACAACAGACTGGCATCTGCCTTAAGTAATTAGAAACACAATAATTCATTACAGCACATGATCTATAGAAGTAGTCAACCTATTAATGAACATCAGCTAAGCAGTACAAATCTATTGTCTTATGTGCGTAAGGCCAATTATTCATTAAGATGCGAGAGAACTAGATACAAGGCCAGCCGGCACGCGCGGGCAAAGAGGGCGGAAACACACAACAGTACAAGCAGAACGCAACCCAGGACCCCGCACCCGCTACCAAGACAAACAGCAGAAGTCCCAATAAAACTAAATCAAATGCAAGTAACTAGAGTGCAGGCTAACGGTATATCGAGTTCGCCCCCTCCCCTCCCGCACACACACACACACACACACACACACACACAGACAGACACACACTGACGCAAAACACAAAGCAACTTACAGCAAATAAACACACTCAAATTTGTGATTAAATCTGAATTAATTACAATATCCACATACTGTCAGTAAAGGAATTCTTGTACTTTCATTAATAAAATCGGTTTCAAACTATTTAAACACACAATAACAACTGGCCTCTTAGTAACTCGTAAGAATTTATGAGACTACTCATAAATTAGACACGTGTCCCTAAGACACACTATTACTTCAGATAGAAACGTTACAGTAATGTTATTGCAATTCACGGCAAAATATATCCAGGGAAGAGATTATCCAAGTGTATCTATAGCAACTGGCCAGCTTAACTGCGTCGTGTGATATAAATACAATAACAAGGCGGCACTAAGACAAGGACCAGGCGAACTACTTTCTATGACGGTTAAACACTGACAGCAGCAATGTACTGACACAATGTATCACCACTCTAGGCCCTAGTAAATATTAATCATCACATCACATACAGCTCTGACTAGAACATTGCGTACTAAGCAAGCTGAAATTAAACACATTCGAGGACAGACTCAGTAGGAGTAGCAACGGCCGGCCAAGAAAATGAAGACAACAGCACAGAACCCTCCATTCCGGCCACAATTTACAGCACAAGCAAGGCCCTTACCCTCTTGCTTGTTCGACGAAGCCAGCCGCCGCAGATTCCGGTGTCCATAAATCCCTAAGAGTACGTGGAGGTGGAGACCTCTTCTGAACAGCACGTTGCAAGGAAGTTGCAAGACTTCCCAGATAAGCTCAATTATGTTCATCTATGGGGAGTCTCGTGACCAGCGGAAGTGTTTAAACTCAGAATAGTGTTCCTGGAGCCATCTGTAGCAATTATTGACGTGTGGGGTGTCGCAGTGTCCTGCTGTAATTGCCCAAGTCCGTTGGAATGAGCAATGGACATGAATGGATGCAGATCAGACAGGATGCTTACGCACGTCTCAGTGTCGTATCTAGACGCATCAGGGGTCCCATATCACTCCAACTGCACACGCAGCACACTATTACAGAGCCTCCACTAGCTTGAACAGTCTCCTTCTGACATGCAGGGTCCATGGATTCATGAGGCTGTCTCCATAACCGTACACATCTATCCGCTCGATACAATTTGAAACAATACTCGTCCGACCAGACAACATGCTTCCAGTCATCAACAGTCCAATGTCGGTGTTGACGGGACCAGGCGAGGAGTAAAGCTTTGTGTCGTGCAGTCATCAAGGGTACACAAATGGGCCTTCGGCTCCGAAAGCCCATATCGATGATGTTTCTTTGAATGGTTCGCTCGCTGACACTTGTAGATGACTCAGAACTGACATCTGCAGCAATCTGCGTAAGGCTTGCACTTCTGTCACGATGAATGATTGTCTTCAGTCGTCGTTGGTCCTATTGTTGCAGGATCTTTCTCCAGCCGCAGCGATGTCGGAGATTTGATGTTTTATCGGATTTCTGATATTCATGGTATTATCGTGAAATGGTCGTACGGGAAAATCCCCACTTCATCGCTACCTCGGAGATGTTGTGTCCCATCGCTCGTGCACCCACAATAACACCAAATTCAAACTCATTTAAATATTGATAACATTCCATTGTAGCAGCAGTAAGCGATCTAACAATTGCGCCAGACACTTGTTGTCTTATCTAGGCGTTCCCAACCACAGCGCAGTATTCTGCCTGTTTACATACCTCTGTATTTGAGAACGTAGGCCTATATCAGTTCCATTGGCGCTTCTGTGCAAATACAGTCTAAAAATTACGGGGCATTACTCTTCAGCACGCATTCGTATCTAGTGATCCTGGGGGTACTCTCTATAAGACACAGGAGGACAGGTCTAGCCGCCACTTGTGCACAGTAGCAGTACGCCTGCGAGTCGCTGCTTGACAAAAGAAGACTCGCGGCACGCCCTCGAGGCGGCGCGGTGTCGCAAAAGTCTGTGTGCGCTGCGCTGGGTCGAGTGCAGTGCCCCGGGGACGGCGCGCCTATCTCGCGGGTCATCTGCGGCCGCCATGCTAATGCAGCCTCCCGATGTCACCCGCTGATAGCGGCTCTGCTTATTACACCCACAGAGACGTCCGCCGCCAAAAGTATTCTCCCCACCCTTCTCACAGTTCCCTTCTGTAGGAGAGCAAGGAGGAGGCCGCCGGCTTGAATACGAGCTCCCTGCATGCTCCCGGGAAGGTTCACTCTGTGAATAAATTTCCACCACCGGTCTCTGAGAGGATGATACAACGAAACAATCCCGGCTGACTGAGCAGCGACTGTTCGCGTCGCTCATATCAGTAGTATGTTACACTGAGGTGAGGGCAATCACTGGAGAGCGATATTGTCATATGCAGATGGCGATAGTAGCGCTAGATACAGTATAAAAAGGTAGTGCGTTGGCAGAGCTGTTATTTGTATTCTAGTGATTACTGCCGCACTACGGAAATTAACAGACTGAGAACGCGGAATGGTAGTTAGAACTGACGCATAGGACGTTCCATTTCGGAAATCAGAATGGAATCCAATAGTCCGAAGTCCGCAGTGTCAAGAGTGTGTCGAGAATACCAAATTTCAGACATTAGCTCACACCACGGGCAGCGCAATAGCGACGGCCTTCACTTAACGACCGAGAGCAGCGGCGTTTTCAGAGTTGAGAGTGCCAACAGATATGCAAGGTGGCTTTCAATAACTGCAGAAATCAATGTGGGACGTGCGACGAACGCATCTGTTAGGACAGTGCGGCGAAATGGGCTATGGCAGCTGACGGCCGGCATGAGCGCCTTTGCTAACAGCACGACATCGCCTGAAACGCCTCTCCTGCGCTCATAATCATATCGATTGGTCACTAGACGACTGGAAAACCGTGGCCTGTTCAGACGAGTGCCGATTTCAGTTGGTAAGAGCTGATGGTATGGCTCGAGTATGGCGCAGAACCCCATGAAGCCATGGATCCAAATCTTCAACAAGGCACTGTGCAAGCTGCTGGTGACTCCATAATGGCATGGACTGTGTTTACTTGAAATGGACCGGGTCCTCTGATCCAACTAAATCGTTCATTGACTAGAAATGTCTATGTTTGTTTACTTGATTACCGTTCGCAGCTATTCATGGACTTGGCCGGCCGAAGTGGCCGTGCGGTTAAAGGCGCTGCAGTCTGGAACCGCAAGACCGCTACGGTCGCAGGTTCGAATCCTGCATCGGGCATGGATGTTTGTGATGTCCTTAGGTTAGATAGGTTTAACTAGTTCTGAGTTCTAGGGGACTAATGACCTCAGCAGTTGAGTCCCATAGTGCTCAGAGCCATTTTTTTATTCATGGACTTCATGTTCCCAAGCAACGATGGAACTTTTATGGATACCAACGCGCCATGTCACCGGCCTACAGTTGTTCGCGAATATTTTGGACATCTCGAAATCCCACCAAACATTTATGGGACACAATCGAGAGGCCACCTCATGCGCAAAATGCTGCACCGGCAACACTTTCGCAATTACGGACGGCTACAGACCCAGCATGGCCCAGTATTTCCGCAGGGGACTTAAAACGACGTGTTGAGTCCATGTCACGTCGAGTTGCTGCAATACGCCAGACAGACGGAACTCTGGCTCAAAATTGAGAGGTGTCTCATGATTTTATTCACCTCAGTATAAACCAATGTAGCCACGTATTTACTAGCAGTTCATTGTCTGTTAAGAAACAGCCGAACTGAGGTTAATGACAAAGTAAACATCAAAATTTAAAACTACGTAGTTGACGAAGCCAAATAATGCATCTATATTATCAACCGGCTGGGAAAATTCGGACTCAGTTTCTTGTTCAATATCTAAAGGCTTCTAGAGGAAACAAAATATATGATTTTTAAGTACTTCATATAATCATTAACCGAATTTAAAAATTTAAAATTGTGTCATAATCTGCTCATTAAGGGGTGCAGTCCTACGTTATATGTTTAACACAGTAAGTCAAGCATTACAGTCAGAAACTGTGTGTATGTCTTGACACAGCGTTAAAATGCTGCGCTTATTATCCACACGATATTCATCCAGCTGATGGTACTGAGAGAGCTTAGCACTTTCCCACAAGCTTTTGCACATAATTTCAAACATTTTCGACAAATTTGTTTCGTCAACACAGTGCACAACATACTGTAGAGGAAGAAGATATTCGCTTGCCACAATTCCTCGTTCATGCAGTTAATAGTCAGCACTGGGCATCAAAGTTTTATTTTGTCTTTGCATTCACAAACCCATTTCAAACGGCATAGTAACATTGAAAATGCCCGCAAAATTATATTTGTAAGACATATTATTCGAGAGAAATGACATCATAAACATTGATATACGTGAAAAAGTGGCTACTCTTAAACTGGAGCTCAAATTACACAGACTGCACTCGTGCAATGTTTTATAATGAGAGCAGTAAGCTATTTCCACAAGTATTGCTTTTGACTTGTTCTTTTGTCTGTGAGCGAATAATACGAAACCCGTTAAACCAACAAGATTAAAGTTTTGTGTCGTAAATCATAAAAGCTTTACATAACGTCAACCATTCAAAACATCGACTGATTCGTAAAGTAATCAAACGATTGAAGCTGTTTTGTGCATGGAAGTTCGATTCCTTAAGGAATCTGAGATTGGGGGGAAGGGGTGGGGAGAGGAGGATATTCTGACGATGGCAAAAAACGGCAGAAAAAGCGAAGCCTGCTAGCATCTAATATTGGCTTTAGCTTGAGAAATAAATTTTTCAAAATAAGATTATTACGTCCATAAAGGACTGTATTATGAGGGCTGCGACTCTTGATACATACAAATAAAACGGTTTTCTACGTCAGTCACTTGTTCATTTGGCCTCTACTCGTTACGATGTTCATACTATCATCTTCAAGTGAAAAACTGTTTGTTTACGTAGCTGAGTTTGGTGAAGGGTACAAACGTCTTTTCACAATAGCAGACCAAAGGCATATAGTGCAATGAAGAGGACATACAACAGGCAGCAGTATGCAGACTTCTTACGACTCTACCGCCCCTATACAGACGCAACTGCAGCTATGTAAATAAACAGTTCTCTACCTGATTATGATGTTGTGAACCATCGAAACGCGTATTGGGATAAGAAAAGTGTCTATCGCATAAAACTGTTTTATTTGTATTTTGAGAAAGTACTTTTGGTGAAAAGCTCTAGACAGAAGTGAATCACAGAATTCTGCAAAACTGGAAAGGAGGAGAATCGAAGTATACGACATGTGATGGTGCAGAAGTACCCTGAAAATTGAGTTGCATGACGTAATGAATGAGGAAGTTCTCCGCAGATGGAGCGAGAAGAGACATGTGAGAGGGTAAGGCATTGGCAAATGAAGATAAGATGTGTATTAAGACTTCCTCACGTCATCGAGATACAGAATCACACAGTATTAGCAAACAACACGAGAAACAGTGCTGAGAGTACGGTGTCTGGAGCAAAAAAATGGTTCAAATGGCTCTGAGCACTATGGGACTCAACAGCTTAGGTCATAAGTCCCCTAGAACTTAGAACTACTTAAACCTAACTAACCTAAGGACATCACACACACCCATGCCCGAGGCAGGGTTCGAACCTGCGACCGTAGCAGTCCCGCGGGTGTCTGGAGCACAAATTACGCAACAACGTGGAGCGCAAGTTATGAACTGTATACTGTTCTATTTCATTAGCAGATTATTTTCTTTCCAATTCTTCTGAATGTGTATCTGAAATATGATAATGGGACTACAAGTCGAGTCAATTAATATTACCCCAGAGCTTCCCTAGGTTCAGATGAATTTTCAGATTTCTTAATTTTACAATTAGAGGTTGAGTAATATTTAGGATAGCATTGGTCTGTCAATGTCATCACGACAGCTTAATCTGACATTAAAACCGGATGAAAGGCGTATACAAGATGTGGTTTATGACACAGTGTCATAGGAGCTACGAAAGAACTGGCTGCTATATCATTACGAAAAGAGTGCTGCTGCACGAAAAGTGGCAGACAAGTCTAGTACGGAAGCGGTGCCTCGGGACGTCTGGCGCGATAGCGGGACAGGAGAGGAGACTGTTGTCGAACAACTTGCGCCGCGCCTGACAGGGGGGCGCTCGGTAAAACTGCTGCACGCTGCCGCCCCCTACTGCTTGTTCAGAACTTGCCCTCGTTAAAGCAACTTGGTTCGCGCTGACCATCTTTCATGTTCGTCGAACCAAAAGTTCATAGCTACAGACGCCGCTAACACCCGAGTGGCAATGCGTTAGCGCAGGTACAGAAAGTTGCTCTTATACTTCGTAACGAGACGACGTTTCTAGCGTGGAAGTTATGTTTCCACGTGTTGGGAATATAATCGAAATTTCGTAACTGATATGCGTTCTGCAAGGATTGTAAAATCTCTGTACGGTGTCGCCAATATTTACAGCAAAATAAAAATGAATATAGAATATAGATAAGTAACTAGTTGCCGAAAGTGACTGTTTCAAGTCTGGAAAGAGCGGTGCGCTTTTTTTATCAGCTACGTTTCGTAACGAACGACTACTTTCTTCCAGGTCGCGATATACTCGCGAATAAAGACAGTGACCTAGGAAGTACACATTTTCTTCTGTAATCCCATTTAATTAGCGTCAGCAAATTTTCTTCAGACTACGGAGTTCGGTCCACCTTCAGATTTGTCACGAAAAGGAAACCAAACACAACTGCTGGACAATATAAGTCATGTAAACAATAATTTAAGTAATAAAAAAGCTACAAATTATATATATATATATATATATATATATATATATATATATATATATATATATGTATATATATATGTGTGTGTGTGTGTGTGTGTGTGTGTGTGTGTTTTAAAAATACCAACTTAATAGCGTGATGGAACGTACCTAACACAAATAAGCAAGAACATATGACCACCTACATAATAGTCGGTATGTCCACCTTTTGCACTGATAATAGCGGCGACACATCGTGGTTTGGAAGCAATGAGGCCTTCTTCGTAGCGAGAGAGAGGTGACACCGTATCTGCACACACACAAGTCATCTAATTCATGCTAATTCCGGGGAGGAAGGTGATGAGCTCTGATGCGATGTTCAATCACATCCCAGATGTGTTCGATCGGGTTCAGATGTGGTGAGTTGGGGGTCCAGAGCATCGACTGGAAGTCGCCAAAGTATTCCTCGGACCTCTCCATTACACTCTTGGCCTTGTGACAGGCGAAATATTTTGTTGAAAAACGTCACTGCCGTCGGAAAACATGATCGTCATGAAGGGCTGTATGTGGTCTGCAATCAGCGTACAGTACTCCTTGGCCGTCATGCTCCCCAGAGCATAATGGATCCGCCGCCAGCTTGTCTCCGTCGCGCAATACAGGTGTCAAGGAAGAGTTTCCCTGGAAGACGTTAAATTGGCGCCCGCCCATCGGCATGATGAAGAAGATATCGAGATTCATCAGACCGTGCTACGCTCTGCCGTTGCACTAATGTCCAGCGCCGATGGTCACGTGCCCATTTCAGTCGTAGTTTCCGATGTAGTGGTGATAACATTGGCACATATATGGGTCATCTTCTGCGGAGACCCATTGTTTGGAGTGTTCGGTGCACTGTGTTCAGACACACTTCAACTCCGCGCAGGTTCCGGCACACTTCACCGCCTGTCCTGTTTTACCAGTCTGCCCAGCCTACGACTTCCGACATCTGTAGTGAGGGGGTGGCCGTCCAACCCCAAGACCTCTGGACTTGGTTTCACCTTGGTTTGGCCTCGTGTTGAAGACATTCACCACAGCACTCTTAGATCACCCGATAAGTAATGTAGTTTCCGAAATGCCCGTGCCGAGCCTCAGGGCTATCACAATGTGCCCTCGGTCGAACTCAGACACATCGCGCGTCTTCCCCGCTATAAATACGGACAGCACGCCCAGTGATACTACACGCACCGTGCGTGTGTGTGACTGGCAGTCATTCCTCGCCAGGCGACACCGCTCTTGCCTAGACGGGTTTATGTCGGTAGTATGTCCGTGGTGTCAATGATCTGGCTGATCAGTGTATATCATCTTAATAAGATGAGGCAAAGTGGTTCCATCGTAAGATATGAACTAAGTTAGCTTGGCAACGTCATTCAAACAGGTATAACAGTAGAATGTAGGCCATGCAACACTGTTGAGAGCATTACTGTCTAACGTCAACGGTTTGTAAGTAGGCTGTTTAGGTTTTTATGTTGGTAACGCCATGTAGCGCTCTATATGAAAATCACTGACTGTGCTGTGTGCAGTCTGTGGCTGGTCTGCATTGTTGGAATTTGCTATTGTAGTGTTGGGCAGTTGGCTGTGAACAGCGCGTAGCGTTGCGCAGTTGGAGGTGAGCCGCCAGCAGTGGTGGTGTGGAGAGAGAGATGGCAGAATTTTAAGAGTGGACGATCTGGACGTGTGTCCGCCAGAAAGAGTAAATTTGTAATACTGGATATCATGAACTGATATATATATATATATATATATATATATATATATATATATATATATATATATATATTATGACTTTTGAACAAAATGGCTCTGAGCACTATGGGACTCAACTTCTGAGGTCATTAGTCCCCTAGAACTTAGAACTAGTTAAACCTAACTAACCTAAGGACAGCACACACATCCATGCCCGAGGCAGGATTCGAACCTGCGACAGTAGCGGTCTCGCGGTTCCAGACTGCAGCGCCTAGAACCGCACGGCCACTTCGGCCGGCCGACTTTTGAACACACTTAAGGTAAATACATTGTTTGTTCTCTATCAAAACCTTTCATTTGCTAACTATGCCTATCAGTAGTTAGTACCTTCAGTAGTTAGAATCTTTTATTTAGCAGGCAGTAGTGGCGCTCGCTGTATTGCAGTAGTTAGAGTAACGAAGATTTTTGTGAGGTAAGTGATTCGTGAAAGGTATAGGTTAATGTTAGTCAAGGCCATTCTTTTGTAGGGATTACTGAAAGTCAAATTCCGTTGCGTTAAAAATCTTGTGTGTCAGTGTAGTGTTGATCAGAATAGGTAAAGAGAGAAATGTCTGAGTACGTTCAGTTCTGCTCAACTGTTTGAAAATCAAATAACGTAGAGGTTTATCAGCACAGTCATTCATAAATTTTTCTAAGGGGACGTTTCAAGTTTTATTGTTCACAGCAAACTGAGTGAAGTTGCGACGCGAATGTGTCTTGTGTCAGATATCGCTGCAACACACATAAAATATGTACATACAACTGAACGAAAATCGTAACTCCTGCAGTGTGTTAGTGTTTAAATCATAAAATTTCGGTACCTAAGCAGGAACTGACCGCTGTAAGCCCTACTATTAAACTAGAAAAGCAAAGAAAAGTTTCACGGAAGTTGGGGGGTCTCCTCTATCTTCTGAAGATATTACTGTGTACTGTCCATAATACGCAATGCTTTCAGAGTTCCATAAAGTGGAAGTAGACAATTTCTAACATGGTAGTCTATGAACGGCATATTTATGCTGGGTGGTAAATTTCAGTAAGAATGTAAGTGTAAGGAAAGAATAGAAAGAAAAATTGTGATACGCTTCCGCGCTCCTCTTGGGTTTAAGCCGAAATGTGGGTTATCGTGCACGTGTACCAAGTGTGCCAATATTTCCGCCCGAGTGGCCAGCAGTGAATCATCGCTCTGGCGGCAGCTTCCGGCGAATCGTTCAGACTCTTGTGCCGGTCCGCATTTCGCGTTGTTCCCGTGACGGGCCGCAGCTGAGCGTTAATTCGAAACCGGCTGGCAGTACAACCCATCCATCACGCAGCTCCACAAATTCTCGCTCACGTACAAATCACTTCGTTTGCGCTGGCAGGGCCGAATGTGACGCTCTACTATTTCCCGCAGCGGTTTCACAAGACTTTGTTTCAACGTTTTAGGCTGTACGCGTGGCCCGTACAAAAAAATTAAAGGCTCAGTACTGCGGTATAATTGTTAGTGTTTTGTGATTACAGTGGTAGCTAATTTCTAGGAGGAGGTAAGTTTCCTCATTTAATATTATACAATAAAATCTTTCACGGATTTCTGTCTTAGCTGCTGGTGAATCTTCCGGGCTGTAAGGTAGTGGTTCATGAAGGTTCTTAGTTCATGACGTTTCGTCCAGAACTGCACTGGGCATATTCAGTGATGCACTTGGTTCCACTGAGTCTTGCCAACTGACAGGTCAGGCGTCAAAAATTGATATAAATGCTCTCAAAAAGGGGGTGGTAGAAGCTTACATGTGATCACCAGAGATAACCCCTGTCATAGATAAAACTTAACTACCGATCTCTCCTCTACGGAATACATAAACAAGATTTATATTTGACAAACCACAGTCTGGGAGTGATTGCCAAAAATTATCTGTGCTGAATAAGTATAAACTTTTATGTGACCCCTATATCACAGCATTTATATCGCTCTCCGACGTCCTAACCATCAGTCGGCAGAACCTCAGGAGATCAGAAAGAATCTCCAATGATGTCCAGTGGAGCTCTGCATGAAACATCAGAAACGAAAATGTTTCGTGTACCATGGCCATTCAACCCATAAAATTCACCTTCAGCAACCGAATTTCATAATTTAGCCATTAACTAAATTCATCCCCTTTGGCAATACCTAGCTACACACAGTAAATTGGTTTTTTTATGCAGCATGATATACTCTCCACGTCCGTTTCGAGGAGGCAACTCGTGTTGGCGTCCCTACTAAGAGCCTTTCACAACCACAGTAGCTACGGGCAAAACAACCCAAGTGTGAAGTCACGTAAAGTGCATAAAAACGAAACACTTATAAAAGTCTTGGCACTGCGTCAGCGTATAACACATTAAAATACGTTAAAGTAACTATTAAAATGACATCATGCACGATTTAGAGCACTGACCACCCTGTGTCTCGTTGCTAAAATACGAAGTAAACTGTTTATTTCAAATTAAAACAACAGCTTAACCAGGAATATGAATTGCTTCAAGAAGCTGTGAACATTCACATGTTCCTAAAGTTCCCTTCACCACTGGATAACAACATACTTTTCTTGACGAGAAAACTATTTGGCCGCTATGTTTATAACTCTGGCGGTCGTGTGGTTTCAGTCAGTTAGGAGTCTGTGTATCTTCGAAGCAGTGTGAATGAAGGCTACAATATCTTGCATCGGAAAGACCCCGAACGTAGCTTTCACCGTACATAGTCAAAGGCGTTAATCATGCTTTGGTCGTCAAATACAAAATCTTTGCAATTGGCATTCAGTATATTATCTTTGCGGTTGTAGCTTCCCTTGACTTTGTAAGTGCAGCAAGCAGCATTTATTTTATAACGCAAGAGAGCAAAGCGTGTTTTTTGCGACAGTAGCAGCAATGTGCCCTGTTCTTCAAGTATTCACATGTTCATTTACTGAATATCTCAGAAGAGAGAAGCAGTAATGACAAATTTTTACCTAGTATTCTCCTCTCCTTCAAAGTTTCAGAAGAGAATAATGTCATAGGCGAGACTGCAATATAACACTTCAAGTATGGTAGCTGCAAAATGCACCGATAACTTTCCAGTCAGGTGCACTTTGCTTGGTCGGCCTGTACAGCAGGAAACTAAGACTTTGGCTAGTATCGTATTACTTTATCTTGACTGAGGTCCTGTTAATAGCCTCATGACACAGCTCTGTCAGAGCCAGAATTCTAGTGCGTTCTTTATAATGAAAACAAGACGACGTATAGAATGTTGAACGTTGCTCAAATCCTGTTATGCAGGGTGTCTCAAACCTTTTGGGTCAAACCGAAATAGGTGTCAGTGGGTCCACTAGCGATTTTTACATATAGGTTACTGCATTACTATAACCGATTACATTGAGATACGGTGACTGAGAAGATAGAATCTCTCCGTTATTTAACTCTGAAACAGCTGGGTAAAACTGAACGTAGAGCCTACTTTCTCTTTACCTTTTCTTATCATGTCAACACTGACCCACAATATTCTAGCGCAATGCAGTCTGACTGCTCAAAAATATTACAACCAGACTTCAAATAATTAATTCAATAGAATGGCCCTGACTAGAAATAAATCTTAACAGTAATGTATACATTTCATTAAGCACTTATCTCACAAAAATCTTCATTACACGAACTACTGCAATACAGCGAGCGTCAATACTGCCAGCTAAATAACATGTTTTAACTACTAAAGCCAATAACTACTAATAGGCATGTGGTTATCAAAGGAAAGATTTTGTTGCAAATCAAATAATGTATTTTTTACCTTAATAATGTGACATGCAGTTCAATCACGAATATAAATAGTCATTGACATCTAGTACAAAGGTACATAATCATGAATAATATTCGGTCTCCAAGTCGAACATGTACAGATCGTTAGCCTACGCTAACACTTCAGACCTCTGTCCTCCATCAATGCCAACTTCTCACATCTAACATCCATCACTGCTGGCTGTTCACCTCCAACTGCCCAACAATACTTCCATCACTGCTGGCGACTAACTTCCAACCGCCCAACAGTACTGGCGATGAAGTTCCAACAACGAGTTCGATCAGCCACAGAGTCTCTTACAAAGTGCGGCCAGAGATCCAATGTAAAGCGCTACACAGCGCTGCCAACACAGAAGCAGCCCACTTACAACGGAACCAATGTTCGGAAATGCGTATTTATTGTGTTATGGACATACACAGAATACACCGTATAACAACAACATAGCTTATGGTAGTTGTTAAAAGAGACGACCGCCAGTCTCAGTGCACGTATTACAACGGTTCATGCGGTTCCGCCGCACTCTCGCAAAGATTCCGGGTGTCCGTTGCGCACTGGGACACGCAGCAGTTAATAAACAGACTACACCCCTGCCCAGTTTGTACCGTTCACGGATCAGGCCATTCACACGTGATGGTATTTTCCGCGGTCACAGCAGCCATGACTGTAGTGAGGACAATTCCTATGCCGCCCTCAACGGTGGCCACCAGCAACTATTCTCTATCAACATATTGTCCAAAATCATGTAATATGACCTTATTTGCTGCCTCCGCGTCTGATTGGTCCACGTTACTTCGTGTTCCTGCGATACGTGTTGCTACAGTTCTTCAAGAGAGTACGTCTTGTTGTCCAAGAAAGGATGTTATTTCAACACGACGGTGCATCAGCCCACATCGATATTAATATCTGCGAACGCCTGAACAAGACGTACCCTAATTGTTGGATACGAAGGGGATGTACTGCACCATGGCCAGCGCGGATTTCACGCTCTGGACTTTTTCCTCTGGGGTTAAATCGAAATGATGGGGCTTGAAACCTTCGTAGAAAAGAATGAACACATGACGAGCTGTCTCTTGGTTCAACAGACACCAGGGATCTTTGAGAAAGTGCGACAGAATTTTGTGGACCGTTGCCATGTATGCATTGAGAGTGGTGGTAGTTGCTTTGCACAATTACCACGAGCTACATTGTTGTTACGCAGTGTATGTTATATACGTCCGTAACACAGTACGTAAAAAATACGCAACGAATAAAGTAACATGGTTAAACACTTCCTAGACATTTCCCAAAAGTGTAATACAAAATTTTTCCTCCTGTACTCAGTCAATACTTGATAAGGTCCGAGCTCATGTTAATAGTGCACCGCGTTCTGCGCAGAGAAGTGCGGTCGTTGCAGGAAACCTATCTTGTAGCACTGTGATGCCTGCACCTTGCATAAGGCGAAATGACCCCGCTTTGCACAGGAAACGTCGTGAGTAATAATTCTATACTTCCAAGACGGGGTCAGTTGTCCAAGGAGAGGGCCATGTGAAGCAGTTACCGGGTGGAAAGAGGTGTAGAGGTCGCCGGAACAGCAGAGAGCGAATGCAGGTTTGCTCTGAGTCTCGCTGTCGAGGCCGGCGCATTGGTGTCGACAGATTCCATTCTCCTTCACGAATCACAAGCTTGCGTGTATGACTGCAGCGGAATCCTCAGAGGAAACTGAATGTTCCTAGGGCTCAATGTTAAAAAATGTAGAAAACTATTTGTCTCCTTAGATTATCATATTCCATCTTCTTTTGGTTTTTGTATTTGATAATTGTAATCAGTGAAGAATTTGGCGTCACGATGTATGAATAGTACCTGACAAGTAACGATATAAGATACAGCCTGACGCCGATGTGTTCTATCGGCTAGAATAACGAGACGCAGAACCGCCTGTCGAAAAAAACGCATAGATAAACAAAAAAGTCCCGCGTACTGTATTATGAACTCAGTCTGAACGGGTCACGGAAGGCCGAATGGTACCTACCGACCACCGTGTCACCCTCAGTCGACAGGCGTCACTGGATGCGGCTGTAGAGAGATCATGTGGTTAGCACACTGCTCTCCCAGTCGTTGTCAGCTTTCGGGACAGGAGCCGCCACTTCTCAAACTAGTAGCTTCTCTGTTGGCCTCACAAGGGCAGAGTGCAGTCCACTTGCCAACAGAGTTTGGCAGACCTGAACAATCGAAGTGCTAGCCCAGCTCGACAGCGCTTAACTTCGGTGGTTTGACAGGAACCGGTGTGTGGTACCACTGCGGCAAGAGAGTTAGCGCTGTTTTATGAGAGGCCTTCAAAATATAGGGTACGCATTATTATGACGGGCCAAGTAAATTTTATTAAATGCTGCATTGGAACGGATACATGGCTCTCCTTTTTTCCTGCAGACATCGGTCGGAACGTTCTGCCAATCGTTAGATTTCTCGGAAATAGAAATCCGCTACTTGGTTACGGGGCCAATCGAGAACCGCTGTGTTGAAGTCCTCATCGTTGGAAAATCTTTTTCTCCCCAGATGCTCTTCGTCGATTGTCACGTAATCCTCCGTTGTCGATGTCGATGGCCTTTCTTCGAAATTAGCATTACCCACGTCTGTGCCGCCTTGGTCAAATTGTTGGCGCCGTTTCTCTAAGGCTGCACGTGAAACTGCGTTTGGTCGATACACCGCCAGAATTTCAGTGTTATTTTCAGTGAAATATAGATGTTTTGCCCACAAGAATCGTACTGTCCCGCATAATTCACCTGTAGAATAACTTTCCAGTTGCCGCGCTTTTCCCGTCACACACTGTGATGCACATCTGTAACTTATTTTCTGAAATCCCTACGTATACTAGCATACTTCATTACTATCCATGACTGTGTGCTCCTCTGAACATGAATTTTGTAATTACCGTTTGAGAACTTTTGAAGGATCTAAACATCTTCGAAATGTTAATCGTCAGTTGAAGTAATAACCGCAACCGCAGCTGAACTTTGCCTTGCACAAAGTTGAAACGAATTCTCTTATGTTGAGTGTTTCAACGTCCGCGCGGGGTGAACTCGTCGGTTCACGTTGACAGAACGCACATACCTTAAAGAGTCACGAGCACAATTACAATGCAAAGAAGCTTGCGTACTGGTTCGTGAGCATAACGAAAGTGAATGCTGCTGGCAGCGGGAGAAACTGTAGCCGTGGTGAGCGGTGAATACACAAACAGCACCGTTGAACCGGCCACTGCTCGCCAAACGCACGTTCGGCCCTGGGACGGTGCCCCCTTCCAATTGTGAAGTGAGAATACTTCGCAGGAGAGGCCACTGGTGCCGACAAAGGTATGCCCAAAAGCTGTCGTGATTTGTATCACTTCCCTTTTGCAAATGAAATGATGTATTCAGCGTGTTTCGATATCTACACGGTGTCATCCTGTTTCATAGAATATGTGTGTGTATGTGTGCTTGTAAAGGGAGTGGGGAAAACTTTTTCCCCTATTTTATGATTCAATGAGGGATTTTATCTTCCTCCTCAGACTTCGTCTCCCCGTGGCATCAATAGGTACCCATAGTACAAGTGTAGTGTATAAACTAAGTATACAATTTCAACGTTAATAGTACCCTACTGTACCTTATGACGTTCGAAGAAGTTCCGGCAGTTCATCTCATACGTAGAGGGTAAGGCTGTCATGCAACCGAACGTTGACTAGAACACCAATTTGCTTCTGCTGCAGCTCTTAGCTTCGTCCGACTTTTGACCCATCTTGCCAAACCACTCACATGGTGATGTAGCTTAACGTGGAGTCCGAAACAGAATGTTTTTCTTAACATTTCTCTTTCAGTATCTGAAATTCTTTCACTACCTCACAGTCATAGTCCTCCACGGATGGAAAAGATTGTAAAATGGGAAATGGATGGAAGCACATTGTTACATAGGGTAATCCAGGTTAATGTTCGTTGCAAGATAGTAGACAGTGTTTCAGGCTCGGAATTAACGATATTCCTCAACGGAAAAGATCTTCTTTCAGCAGTCAGGCCCGATTGAGAAAATAGCGTTTCCATGCAAAACCTTCTTTTTTCTCGAAAATGACAGGTGTAAGTGAAGCCGTTCGATCATATAACGCAGTGCCAACTGGTAACAGAGATACTGTCATAGAGAAGCATCATAGATACGAAAAAATAATTACTGCTACAGTCTAATGCTAGAAATTGTATTGCGATCGTCGATATTCTCACTACCGGTACGTACACGTACAAATTATTTATCATACAGGTTCAGAAACATCATCGGAGAGTTTTCTGGCGATGCTTTTCTCTGCATCACATAATAATCTCCAGGAGATTAAGCAAACTCAGGACGAAGCCGACATTGTTTCCAGTCGGTGTACTTATTGATAGCTATCATTAAATTTGATAAATGTTGAATAAAGTCTTCAAATAATAGAAATAGCAAGAATGGTGGGCAAACTGTATGGCGTCTAGCATATCGTGGAACTATTAAAAGTCGTGCAGGAAGTAAAGAAAGGAAACGGAGTCGTGATATAATTAGTGGGGGAGGTAAGAATGGTCTCATTCACCTTCCCGTCTTGCAAACTAGCGCGCTGCCTTACGGTATACGATCAGGTAGAGAAATGTATCCACTGATGTGTCTATTTTATGTACGTCTTGCAATTTTCGCGCAGTCGTCTTCTGAAACCCTGGAGGTACTTGTGAATAACCGTCTGTTTCGAAGTGAGAGATTTGGCGAAAATACAGCAGAAATTGGATGTAGGCGGCGAAAGCTTGGGAGGAACGGATAGAGCCAGTGTAGAGAGCCGCGACTGGGTCTGATCTGTAACACCGCGGTGACGTAATTACCGCTCGCCTAGCGGAGTCGTCCCGGCGGAAGCGCCGCTGCCGGCGCGGCGCTGCGTGGGAGGAACGCCCACACCCTGCCGACTCGCTCGGATTTCCTGCGCGAGCGCCGGCGCGCCAAGACGCCCGCAATTTCACCGCCGGTTGTACGGACGGCCGTGAGTAATTCCCGCAGACAGTGGCAAGGCAAGCAGAAGGCGGCCGGGCCTCATTAGCGGGAGCCGAGGTGCAGCGGTTTCCTTAACGAACGCTCACACGGGCGCCTGGCTGCGACACTTTCTTCTGGGCGTTACGTCATTAGCGCCGGCACGCTGCGCGCTTCTGGGAAGCCTGCGGCGGGCGGCAAGGCGGCCTCACAACGGCGCCGTGTGTCCTCGCTCCTGCCGGCGCCCGGCTCCGCGCTCGTGGTTGTCTGAAAGCGAAGTGGTGCTTCCGTTGCCATACTCTTTGTTCCCTTACCTTACGTTAGTCCTGTCTAGAGCCGGGTCGGCTTTTCAGGATTTGGCAAATTTTATTTTGTAATCTAATTTTTTCCGGGATACCATTCCTGACGCCGAAGTCCTCAAGGTAACACAAGGAGGGAAGTCGTATGAGCCATCTATCTTTGAAACGTGTAAACCTCTTTCCCTGTAATTCTGCTTTAACTGCTTTATACCGTATTTTAAGACATGTAATTTGGGGACCAGGCCAGTATTGGCGTAAAAGAGCGTGGGAAACAGCATAAAAAACCACACTCAGGCCAGCCGGTGTACCAGTCCACAGTCGTTAATGCGCTTCGCGGATTCGATCCATGTCTCCCTCAGCTCCCAATATCCGAAGGTAGTGCACTGGGTATTACACTATACGAACTGTTCACGGCTCTGCTACACTGAAGAGTTCCTTGATCTTATTTTAACCCATTTTATTATGTTGCTTTCCTGTTCGTCTAAAGTAAAGTACATAAAGTTCTGCATGCAGGCAGTTTCATGGCTGTACTATACCAAAAAATTCCTTATGTTAAATGGTTCAAATGGCTATGAGTACTATGGGAATAGGGACCGATGACCGTCGCAGTCTGGTCCCTTGAATTCCCCAAACCAACCAACCACTATGGGACTTAACAAGCTATGATCATCAGTGCCCTAGAACTTAGAACTACTTAAACCTAACTAACCTAAGGACAGCACACAATACCCAGTCATCACGAGGCAGAGAAAATCCCTGACCCCGCCGGGAATCGAACCCGGGAACCCGGGCGCGGTAAGCGAGAACGCTACCGCACGACCACGAGCTGTGGACTCCTTGTTATTTTGACACGTTTTTATTATGTCGATTTCCTGTCCGTCTACAGTAAATACAGTTACACGTTCAGGCACTAGATGGGCCAATCGGGCATGACCGACCACCGAGTCATCCTCTGCGAATGGCGTCACTTGATGGGGTGTGGAGGCGGATGTGGTCAGCTCACCACTCTCCTAGTTGCTGTCGGGTATCTTGACCGTGGAACCGCTACTAATCGTTAGTAGCTCCTCAACTGGTCTCACCAGACTGAGTGCACCCTCTACCAGTCCTCCCACCATGGAAACAGCTAGCAGTACCGGGAATCGAACACGAGTCTTCCTTGTGGCAATGAAACGTGGTGACCACGCGCTATGGAGGCAGACTTACTGTTCGTCTGTTCAACACAAATTTTGCAGCTAATTTTAAATTAATTTCCTGATGATGAGCCAGAGACTTGAAACTGTAAGTAGAGTTCACAACTGAATGGTACTGCAACATTGACTCGCTTTCTTGTAGGTCCCTTCGCTAAGGGCGGGAGTGGGGGGTGAAGAACTTTGGTAACGTCAGACATCTAGACTGCCCTGCATTACTGGAATTTCGTGTGGGTAGTGTCACAATTCATTTCAGGAGGTATAACTGATGAACTAACTCGATTCCGGACCGAAGCGCCTAGAGCCGCTCGGTCACAGCGGCCGGCCATTAGCAGCATTCCGCGTGGTGTTTCGCAACAGGATAACGCTCGTCCACATACGTTGTAACCCAACATGCTCTACTGAGTGTCGATTTGTTGCCTTGGCCTGCTCGAGCACCCGATCCGTCTCCAATCGAGCACATATGGGACGTAATTGGCTGACAGCTCCAATGCCGTCCACGAACAGTATTAACTGTCCCGCCGGCCGTGCGGTTCTAGGCGCTACAGTCTGGAGCCGAGCGACCGCTACGGTCGCAGGTTCGAATCCTGCCTCGGGCAAGGATGTGTGTGATGTCCTTAGGTTAGTAAGGTCTAATTAGTTCAAAGTTCTGGGCGGCTGATGACCTCAGACGTTAAGTCGCATAGTGCTCAGAGCCATTTGAACCATTTTAACTGTCCCTACATTCACCGACCAAGTTCAACAGACATGGAACTCCATGGCACAAACTGACATACAACATAATGTATGCACGTTTAAATGTTTTCATTCAACATACTGGCGTTTACACTGGTTGTCAATGTACTACCATTCCACATTTGCAGTGGCGTTCCTCGTGTTTACATTAACCTGTCATCTTGCAATGTTAATCACTGAAATATGTTGGCTACACACATTTGTTCCCAAAATTACAGTATTCTACATTAATTTTTGTTTTTATTGCGACTTTTTTCCGTTAGTGTTGAATATGAATGAATGGTTACAGGAGTTCTACAGGTCTTCGGGTTTTCACTAATGATGGAGACAGAGTATGTCGTGCTTTGAATGAGGGTCTCTCCCGCCCCCCCCCCCTCTCTCTCTCTCTCTCACTACCTCCCCCCACCCTCTCTCTCTCTCTCTCTCTGTCTCTCTTTCTCTCTCTCTCTCTCTCTCTCTCTCTTTCTCTCTCTCTCTCTCTCTCTCTCTCTCTCTCTCACACACACACACACACACACACACACACACACACATACACACACACATGTCTTCATGTTGTACATATGAGTAGCATGAAGTGGACTCTCAGCTGGCGAGATAAATATTGGTTTGGGAGAGAGAGAGGGAGAGAGAGAGAGAGAGAGAGAGAGAGCAGCGCTTCTGAATCCCTCGCGCGGGCGAGATGCGAGCCGGACTCTGGCCAGCTGGCGTATGCCTCTTTCAGCGGCTGCATAATTAATGCGGAGTGGTGGCGGCGAGAGCCCAGCGGCATCGAAAAGGCACACCTCGCCCCGGCTGGCCAACCGCGCGTGGCTTTCCGTGGCCCAAGCCGCCTCTACCTGTAGGTCTTCCCAGGCAACAGCCAGCTGCCTCACTCTGTATATCCCGTCCAGAATCACTGGCTAGTTATCTCCTGCCCATCAAGATAAGAGAAAGTACAACATCTGTCGTATTTTTTTAACCTAATGATTGCAGATCGATTTCAGCTGCTGCGTAGCTTTCGTCAGTGCTACAAGAATAAAAGAACATAACGAGAGTTAGACATTAAAATATAATTTAAAAACAGATCGCAAATACACATGGAAACTGTTGATTTTTCAACCTGTCGGACACAATAGTGAAAACTTATTAACATTTAGCAATAAATACACAGTCCGCAAATGTCGAATTTTACATTTTGCCGTCTAACCTTTGCTGTGAAAACTATCTCTAGTTTCCCATCACACTGGTTACATACGTAACTCTCTAGTTTTACATCACATTGGCTACGTACGTATCTCGATGCAAGTTCTATTCAAGTGACACAACATTCATCAACGCTACGCTAGTATATGGGTACTTCTTCCTTCCCTGCCTGCGTTCACACGGATTACACCCACGGAAGGAATGATGAGGAACTCCTGGTTCGAGAACTGGGTCGTAGGTCGCAGACTGTTAACATTGTCTTGTGACATCGTTCCCGCAGGCTTGCACGTTTCCAGCCGCTGCGAACGATCTTCGACGCTAACATCTAGTCCGCTACCGCGGTGCCATCTGGATTAATGTGGTGCCCGCCAGAACCATGATCTAATTATCGCGCTGCAGATGTGCTCGTCCGCGGGCCGTGCCGAATGTACCGAGACAGGAGCAATTAATCAGGATGATTTAGAAGGCTGCGCTAGGGGTGCCGACAGCTGAATGTCGCTGCTGGAGTATGGTGGGTTCTTCTTCTCACAGCCGGGAGGAACACCTGTTCTACTGCTCAGGGCCGAGACACTGTCGCCGCCCTTCTCGACTAATAGATGCACTTGTAGAAAGCGCTGGTGTAGTTCTTTTCAAGATACTTCTGGTTGATTAATAATACAACAGTAGCTTTGGAGTGAGGTAATTTGGGTTTAGCTGATGTTTCCGCGAGCTAACCCCTTAACTACAGGCGATGAAACTGCTTGAGTGTGTTTATCCTTGAAATTCACAATCAAGTAATCTCAAAACTGACAACATGGTAAATAAATATAAGGTCCTATATCTAGCATCGTTAACTTAGAGAAAATGTGACGATGAATTACGGGTCCTGTCTTTTCACAACATATAGCCTTGACATCGTACGTGTCAGGTTCTGGAGTGCTTCCCGGAACCGGGGGCGAACCTGGGACGTATGCGGCTACTCACCTATGCCTGCACTGAGTGACGACTTGCGTCCGGTGATGACCCCCCTAGCGCTCACGTCAGGCGTGACTGGCAGGTTTCGTCACGAACGTGAACACGCAGCCCTGGCCCCTCTTGCATCTGTCGACCCCCGTCGAACGCTGTCGAAATGTGACTGACGTCGTACCCACACGACCGAATTTTCCGCGGCATTCTATTGACCACGATGATGGCGATAGCGCAGCACCGTGCCCGACATATAAGTGCGTCCGCTTGGGACGGCATTTTATGGTAGCACTATTTTTAGCAAAAACATTTGGGCTACATGAAAAGGCGGCACAGACTATAAATGAAATTCATTTGATCACTATTCGCCCTTTCGCTATCACTGGGCAGTACAGGGGTGGATAAAAATGTTGAAACATCACCAAAACACACACACACACACATTTCCATGCATAATACGGTGAAGAAAACCAGCTGACATTCAAAACAGCTTTCAGTTCTTCTCTAAGTGGATGAATATTGATCCTGTATACCATTTTTCCTGCAAAATGTGGCAACTTCACGTAACAATAGCGGAGGTGGATAGCGGTCATAAGCCCTTCTCTCCAAAGCAGACGCAAAATGCTCAGTAATATAAAGATCTGGTTACTCTGATCATCAGGGGAGATGCAACAAAATCAGTCATGGATGATGCGATCTGTATGAACAGGAACTCTGTTGCCTTGGAACACAACTTAACTACTGGGAAACTAACGCCTTATCGGGATGGTCCTGATCAGCAAATGCTCACATAATCCAATGCGACCTTGCAGAGAAATCACGGTACCACGATACGGCTATCCAAATCATCGTCGAAACACCGCCACATTTCACTCTTCAGATGTGAAACATGACACAACCGACCAAAAGACGTCCTTCCTTTGTTCCATAGTCCCGGTTTTATGTCGTCAGAACTACGTTATCGTCTTTACGGTATTTGCGTAACTGATGAGTGGTTTTGGAATTCCAGCTCCCAGTGAAATTCCCAGCTTACGGAACTCCCTTCGCCACTGTCGGAATCGATCAACTCATACAAAAACCTGGGTGTAGCACTCTGTAGGGATATGAAATGGAATGACCACATAGGTTCAGTCTGGATAAAGCAGGTGGTAGACTTTGGTTTATTGGTAGAATGCTGGGGAAGTGCTATCTGCCTACAAAGGAGACTGCTTACAAATCGCTCGTGTGAGAGCGAATATTGCGCAAGTGTGTGGGACCCGTACCAAATAGGACTAACAGGGGATACTGAAGTATACAGTGGAGGACAGCACGAATGGTCTCACGTTTGTCACAGAGATACTGAAGGAACTGAAATCTCTTGAAAATCCATTAACAAAGTTTCAATAACTGGCTTTAAATGATTCCTCTAGGGGTATACTACAACCGTCTATATATCGATCACACAGGGATCTTGAGGATAAGATTAGATTAATTATTGCACGTACAGAGGCATTCAAACAATCATTCTTCCCACGCTCCATACGAATGAAACAGCAAGAAACCCTTATAACTGATACAATGGGGCGTACCCTATGCCATGCACCTCACGGTGGTTTGCAGAGTATAGATGTAGGTAGATTTAGATGTCTTGTAGCTCCTGCGCAGTTGTCTTCTGAATCCCCTGAGGTACCTACGAATAACTCCTGGACCCTATGTCTCGCCAAGTTGGAGAGCGAAACGGTGGCAAATATAAAGTCCACAGTTTCACAATGCCTCCTCACAACTGACTGGTCGGAAGCACATCTGTTGCGTAGAACTGCAGAGCGATCCGTGTCATAATTCCTCTCCGGAACCTCTTAGAAACGGCAAAGCTGTTTCAGTGGTCCCAGTAGCTAGGGAGTCCGCCCGCGGTAGCTGAGTGGTAGCAGGAGACCTGGGTTCGATTCCCAACCTTTGCACAAGTTTTCACTCACCTCTTCAGTCTCTATACATAAAATCATATCAGTATAAGACCAGTCAAGTCTCTGAAACTTTATCATTTCATTTGGAGAAAAAAAAAAAAAAAGTGGTCAGCGCGACAGACTGTCAATCCTAAGGGCCCGGGTTCGATTCCCGGCTGGGTCGGAGATTTTCTTCGCTCAGGGACTGGGTGTTGTGTTGTCCTAATCATCATCATTTCATCACCATCGACACGCAAGTCGCCGAAGTGGCGTCAAATCGAAAGACTTGCACCAGGCGAATGGTCTACCCGACGGGAGGCCCTAGTCACACGACATTAAAAAAAAAGTAGCTATGGAAGAATCAGAAGAACCGCCAGTTGTTGACAAGTTGATTATTGTTTATGCTTATGAAGTCCTTTGTCCGCTAAAATGCTGCGATTGCTCGTTTTAGTTCGTTCGTAGCCTCATCGATCGAGGTTTGTGAAGCCTGTGAGCGTGTTGTTCGAGCCGCGTGAGAGTAAAGAACTAATTAGTGATTCTTTCGCAGTCTTTAGCTGGCAGAAACACGAGGGGCACACTTAAAGAGTGAGTTTATATTGTGAAAACATATTGGAAGACAGACTCATTGGTTGCAACACAACGGGCATTCCAGAGAGAATTTAGTGTCCGCGAAGTTCAAATAAAGGGAATGGTTCTATCGATTGTAACGTAGCTAGAGACAACTTATGTACTGAACAAGAACAGTGGTGAATATGGACCGTCACTGAGTACAGAGGTTACCGAAAATGTTCGAGGACGCTTGAAGAATTCTCCAAGGGAACCGTTGCTTCTGTTGTGCTGACAGACGGGCATTTCGTATGGCTCACGTCAGAGAGCTGCGAAGAAATCCGCATTGTGACCATACAAGTGCATATGATGCAAGCATTGCTAGAAACAGACCATGATAAAAGAATGCTTTACTGTCGTTGGGTTCAGATGTTTCTTATTCAACTTCCAGGCATTCTCGCCATAACTTTATTACTGTCACTTTACATCAAAAAACACAAAACAGCAGATAATAGGCTAGTGTGAACCCCATATCATCTGCGAAACACAACTACGTGATGAAAAGCTCTGTGCTTGCTTCCATGATCGTTAGCCCGACTGTCTTTGATACGACCGTAGACATTACAGCTTGTACGGTCATCTTCAGTTCATTTGTGGAGCAGCTGGATGACTTTGAACTTACAGAATGTTACTTCCAACAATATGGAGCAGAGTGTCACACGTCTGACGCTTTCTTGCGACTTGTGACCAGTTTTTATTGTAACCGAATAATCTAAAAAAAAATTGTCGTCCCTCAGATCACCTGAACTAACACCCCTGGATTTTTTTCTTGTGGAGATCCCAAAAGCCGACTGTACAAGAACAGACCACGGACAACAGCATAATTCCGTGAGGACACTGCAAACGAAACAAGCAACATTGGCGAGCATACACTTAACAGAAATTCGCATAATATGGTGATTCGATAACAGTCGTGCATCGGTGCAGGTCCTTTCCCAAAATTTCAAATGTGTCCTATTACGGGTTCAGTCGTTACGATTCAGTAAACTAGATCAGGTTTGTATAGCTCGCACTGTATTAGTTCAAGTGGCCACCCTAGTTGCTGCGGTGAAGCCACATTTATATTTGGACGAGTAGAGTACGCGTGTGCCGGCCGCTGGTGGCCGAGCGGTTGTAGGCGCTTCAGTCTGGAACCGCGCGACCGCTACGGTCGCAGGTTCCAATCCTGCCTCGGGCATGGATGTGTGTGATGTCCTTAGGTTAGTTAAGTTTAATTAGTTCTAAGTTCTAGGCGACTGATGACCTGAGATGTTAAGTCCCATAGTGCTCAGAGACTTTTGAACCAGTACGCGTGTGCGCGCTCTCTCTCTCTCTCTCTCTCTCTCTCTCTCTCTCTCTCTCACACACACACACACACACACACTAAACACACGCACTCGCACACAGGAATCCAGAAACCCACAGGCGACTACTTCTTTCCATTAATTAGTATCAGTAAAATCTATGTTTTAACTAAATAGCAGTCAATACTAAGATCCAGTGTACTTCAGTATGTTCCATTCTATTCTGCAAACTTGCTACAACGCATTATCGACAGCAGGCAGCCCTGTGAACCCAGCGACGGCAGCCATTACCAATTCGCTGAGGCGCCGTACTGTTAGCGCAGACGGCTCGCTAATGCTCCCAGCGTCCTGTTATTTTCGTGTTTCCCTGCTGCGGCCGACAAAGGAGGGCCCCTTGGTCTTGCGGAGCGCGAGGCACGCGCGTGACGAATCGTAATGGGCGCGCGACTGATGGAGACGTCCGTAAACATGTGGGCGCTATCCTGCGGCCCCCACTCCGCCAGGACCCGGCCTATCACCTGCCCCTCTAGCCCGCTCCCTCTCTCCCCCCACCCGCCCCTACCGCTTGATCGATGTCCCGGCGTGCGTGCCGCTTGATTTACGCCCCTCGCCGGGCATGTGTCACCCTTGTCTCGCGGCACGCGGACAGCAAAGCCGGCGCGGCGCGGTGCGGGACGGGGATGAACGTAAATTGAAAGGCCGAAGGAAGCAGGCCGTCGCTACGGGCGCGCGTTCCGTCACGAATAAATCAGACGCGTCGCGCCAGCCCAGTGAAAGAAATGGCTCGTTCGATCGCGGACGACGTGCGATAGGTCGAGAAGCGACACCGTGGGTATGCAGGGCGTTCGTCGATTATCGCACGGCGCTAATGGGTTTACTTTTCCAACGACGTCCATAGCGTGGAGGCGTTTTCTCCCGTATGAAACTGGGTCATTACTTCTGTTCTTAAAGACACAGTTGAACTTCCAGGCCGGCCGGAGTGGCCGTGCGGTTCTATGCGCTACAGTCTGGAACCGCGCGACCGCTACGGTCGAAGGTTCGAATCCTGCCTCGGGAATGGATGTGTGTGATGTCCTTACGTTAGTTAGGTTTAATTAGTTCTAAGTTCTAGGCGACTGATGACATCAGAAGTTAAGTCGCATAGTGCTCAAAGCTATTTGAACCATTTTTGAACTTCCAGAATTGTAATAAATCATTCCTTGACTTGGCATAACATGATACGCCTTTTTTCGTAAGGGTCTGGTGTAATATTATTTATATTGGGACGCTCTGTTTCTACTGTTTCTACTACAATCGAGGAAAATGATCCATCTGATCTTCCGTTAGCAAAGAAGAAACTTCTGGAAGAAGCATTTAGTGTGTCTGGTAGACTTACTCAAAAGACGACTATGCTCGGATTAGGAACAAAAATCTAATTTCTGTTTGTGGCTTCCTGAGTATACGAGGGCGTGCTGAACAGTAATGCAACCGAATATTATTTGAAAATTGTTAAAGATTTTCAATTAAAAAGATGTTACTAGCTGTCTACATCTTTATTCTTCACGTTTACTTATTTATGTCTCGACATAGTCATCCTGGCGAGGAACACATCCCACCCATAGAGAGATCAAAAATGGTTCAAATGGCTCTGAGCACTATGGGACTTAACATCTGTGGTCATCAGTCCCCTAGAACTTAGAACTACTTAAACCTAACTAACCTAAGGACATCTCATACATCCATTCCCGAGACAGGATTCGAACCTGCGACCGTAGCGGTCGCGCGTTCCAGACTGTAGCGCCTAGAACAGCTCGGCCAGCCCGGCCGGCCACTGTGGAAAGTTTTACTTTGTTTACCCAGACACCTCAAAACTGCTCGTACTGCATCCTCACTGTTAAAGTGAAGTCCTGGAAGGTGTTGTTTCACATTTTGAAACAGATGAAAATGGCTAAGTTGGGAGTGTTCAGAGGATGATTGATAACAGTGTATCCAAGTCGTCGGATAGCTTCAGATATCGCAGCGCTCATGTATGGTTTGGCATCGTCAAGCTGAACGAGAGGCTGCCTATGTGTGAACGAAATTTTCGGGTTCGAAACTCGATTACACCACGCTGTTTCTCTCGTGCAACCGAGCAGGGTGGCGCAGTGGTTAGACACTGGACTCGCATTCAGGAGGACGACGGTTCAATCCCGCGTCCGACCATCCTGATTTAGGTTTTCCGTGATTTCCCTAAATCACTCCAGGCAAATGCCGGGATGGTTCCTCTGAAAGGGCACGGCCGCCTTCCTTCCCCATCCTTCCCTAATCCGATGAGACCGATGACCACGCTGTCTGGTCTCCTTCCCCAAACCAACCAACCACCCAATCTCTCGTGCCAGCATAGTTACGTTACACACCACCATTGTACGCGTTACATTTCAGAGCGTTCTAGTGGCAGAGAGCTGAAAATATGTAGACATGAAGAATAATTAAATAGAATGTTAATGTTTGTTTTATTTAATCAACTTTAAGATTTTTCACATAAAAGAATTCAGAGACATTACTTTTCAGCTACTGCCTCCTTTGTTATATGTCTACTTCTGGCAGATATGTTGACGCATCACTCTGAACAACTATCTTGAGTGAAGAACGAGGGTGAATCTTAAATACTAATTCAGACACGTAGATGATGTTAACAGGCATTAAAAGACAGCTCTTCGTATCTTTTTCGTAACTGGAACAGTCACCATTAGACCACTCAAACGAGAATAGAGGTTAGCAACAATTCCATTAATACCCTAAATTCAAACACTGATACAAAAAGTATTCCATTAACATTTATTTGTTATTGGTGTCTACAGTCTGAAGACTTGTTTGATGCCGCTGTACAAGTTAGCCAATCCTGTGAGTGTTTCATCTCCCTTGACTACGGCAACCTAAACTCCATTTGGTTTGCTTGCTTTATTCGAGCTTTGTCTCCCACTACTATTTTTATCGCTCACCTTCACAATTCCCTCCATTACCAAATTGATAATTCCTTGATGCCTCAGGATGGGTCTGTCAATCTAGCCATTCTTTTGGTCAGATTGTGCCATAAATTTTTTTCCTCGTTTCGTTTTAGAATTAGCTATTCGAAATACCCATTAATATTCTTCCGCTGCACCACATTTCAAAATCTTCTACAGTCTGAACTTTTAATGGTCCACGTTTCATTTCCGTACAGCGCTACACTCCAGAAAAACATCTTCAGATGAGACTTCCTAACATTTAATCTTGTATTTAGAGTTAACAATTTTCTCTTTTCCTGGAACACCCTTATGTCACTGACAGTCTGAGCACTATATCCTTTCTATTTCGGCCATGGTTAACTATTTTGCTCTCCAAATACAAAAAATTTACTACTTTTACTGTCTTATTTTCTAATTTAATCCCGTCTGCATCTTCTCATGGCATTCAACAACGTTCCATTACCCTTGTTTCACATCTGTTTGTGTTCATTCTATGTCCTATTTTTAAGACCGTGTCCATTCAACGCATCCGCCAAGTTCTATGCCGTCACTCAGAGAGTTACAATGTCTATGATAAACGTCAAATATTTAATTTTTCTCCCTGACTTTTAGTGTTCACTACGAATACGCCCGCATCTCGTGGTCGTGCGGTAGCGTTCTCGCTTCCCACGCCCGGGTTCCCGGGTTCGATTCCCGGCGGGGTCAGGGATTTTCTCTGCCTCGTGATGGCTGGGTGTTGTGTGATGTCCTTAGGTTAGTTAGGTTTAAGTAGTTCTAAGTTCTAGGGGACTGATGACCATAGATGTTAAGTCCCATAGTGCTCAGAGCCATTTGATTTGAACTACGAATACTTCTTTGTTTCCCTTTACTGCATCCTCTATGTACGGGTTGAATAACATCGGGTACAAGCTGCAAATCAGTTTCCCTCCCTTCTCAACTATTTCTCCCCTTTCATCTCCTTCGGCCCTTATAACTCCAGTCTTGGCTCTTAATTTACCGTTTAGCTTAAATTGTTTTAGTTATGTTACGACTGCACAGTAAAATATCACATTTGTTGGCTTTACAACTCATGCTCCATCTGTAAAATCTTTTACAATGTTGTTCATTGTGTTGTTTACTGTATCCTCTTCGATTATGATACCTATACTCCGATGCTCTCCTTTAAAAACAAAAACCTGTTAACCGAAGATATTAATACTGTAGTACATTCAAAAGATCGTGCCTTTCGTTTACAAGGCCTTAAAGAAACATTATGAGAATGTCTTTAGCCTGCCGGCTGTGCTACACGAGTAACAGCCGCTGCAGCTTGACAGCGGAGACGGGTCTTCCTTTGCCGCGTGAAGTTGGCAGCCGCGCCACGCCGCCCTCGCGGCCGCTAATGCCAGTTTGATGCCGCGGGCGCCTCCACCCCCACCTGCCACCGCCCCCGCCGCCACCGCCGCCCCCACCGGCATGGCGAGTGCCTGGCCGGCTCGTTAGGCCAGCGCCACAGCGCCACTTGCTCACACCCCGCCGCCCCCAGCTACCCTCTCAGGGAAAACTGCGGCCTTCGCGCGTCGTGCATAACTCCTGCAAGGCGCGTGTACCAGCAGAGTCCTCTGAAACCGACACTCAAGGAAATGCATGTATCCATACCAAAACGAGAGGTCTAGGAAGAGATTGTCGAACGTTTAGGTAAGTTATGGGACATCAGTGATCCCTGTAATGATCGTGAGTCTACCATCTTCCGATTTCAGGCTCTGAATGCGGAAACTGGCCGTGGGAGAATGAGCAAGAATCTTTTCATCTTTCGGTCTACCAAAGGTCTAAAGCACGCCACGTAAATAAAGCTTCCGCTGGTTTTGAAAATTTCAAGTGAACACGAAACTGATAACTACCCTGGTACGAATGCGTATCAACAATGGTTTAGCTTCTTCTGATTTTTATCATATAGGCAACAGGGATGACCCTTTCTGCGATTGTTCGAAGATAAGAAGAGGAGATGTAAACAATTTGCTGTTTCCTGCAGTTTCTTCGAATTACAGCAAAATCGCTTACTCTGTATACGTGCAAAATTTAAGGTGTCCCTTCCAATACGTGCTGCTATTTTACTGTTCCATGAATAAACTCAAATACATAACACTTTTTCTTATTTTACGCAAGACAGTAACTTGTATTTATCAATGTATGGTTGCACATACACTCTAATGACCAGGTCCGTACACTCCGTGTTCTGCTGAGTTCTTTTTCATATTCCATTCGGTGTAGAGTCGATATGCGAAACTGTAAATATTGTGCCAATATGGACACTGTAAAATAATATGAAGTGATTGTTCAGACTCTTTATATTCTCATTTCCCTGTATGATTTTATATTAGTAACTTTTATGTTAAGTATCTCTGACGGCAGGAACATAGGAACTTACGAATATTGTGATCCTATTGGATTTTTTTACTATCATGGAGAACGGTACTGCGGGAATATTCCTCGCTTCGGCAAAAAAACACCGGATAACAGGTGCAGCCATTGACATTCCTGCCCTGCCCCTCCCATACAGAAAATATACGTTGAGAATGATAGACGTTTTCTAATTTATTTTTGTCGCAAATGCAGCGTTAACTTGAGGGTTTCGTACGAGTTTAATTACGTGTATGGATAATAATAACAATAATATTAATATTTTCGTGTGGGTGCAAGTCTTTCTACTGGACGCTGCTGCGGCGACTTGAGTGTCCTGAAACTCTCCCGGCTATTCAAAATCGCGTTGTTTCTGACAACTCCTTACGAAGACAGAAAAGACGAAAGAAATTCAATCTCATAACCTCTCTGTTTCATGGAATTCACTTTACCACAGACCACTGGGCGCGACATGAGGGGAAGTGGAATATATTCTCTCTCTCTCCCAATATACTGAGAGAGAGAGAGAGAGAGAGAGAGAGAGAGAGAGAGAGAGAGATACACACCGACGGACGGGCCACAAAGTGATCCTAACAGTTCCGTTTATACCGAACGAGATAAAGAACCCTATAAAAATGAATGGGCCTGTTTACAACAGCAAGGCAACTTCAGCTGGTCTCCATGCCATGCAGCATGGCGTATTATATTGCTTGTGGTTAATGTCTCAGAAAAGGTAAGTCACCAAATACACGGGATTGTGCGCTGTCTTTCTCTTCCTTTCTCTGTAATACAGTGTCTAATGCGTTGCAGGTTTTGGGATTATGACTCTGCAGATCACCATTTAAGTGGCTGGAACTGGTTAAATATGCAACAAAACTTTCGATCAAGGCAATAAAGTGTTCTAAAAGGATACTGAACTCTGAAACTTTCATCTGTACGGGTTTGTCAGTAAAGAGAACTTCTGGTATTACGCGAACATGCCGGCCGCTGTGGCCGAGCGGTTCTAGGCGCTTCAGTCTGGAACCGCGTGACCGCTGCGATCGCAAGTTCCGATCCTTCCTCGGGCATGAATGTTGGTGATGTCCTTAGTTAGGTTTAAGTAGTTCTAAGTTCTAGGGGACTGATGACCTCAGATGTTAAGTCCCACAGTGCTCAGAGCCATTTGAATTTTTTACTACGCGAACAGAAATCTACGGCTCTTTCATGAAAAGGTGTAGGGCATCCCAAAGGTCGTTGTCTGGTGTGGAATCGTAGAGCCATATTTTTGAAGACAACAACACCCGAGCCGTGAGTGTCAATTCCGAACGGTATGTGGCCATGCCTGAGAATGTCTCCATTCCACAGCTGCACGGACAGCCTAGTCTAAACACGATAGTGTTTGAGCAAAATGCGACTACAGCCTTTTACGGTCGTAGTCCAATGGTAACACTGAGGCACCTCATTCCACATAGTTTACTCTCACGATTCGGTGACACCCCATGGTCGCCGGTCGTTGCGGCCGAGCGCTTCTAGGCGCTTCAGTCTGTAATCGCGCGACCGATACGGTCGCAGGTTCGAATCCTGCATCAGGCATGGATGTGTGTGATGTCCTTAGGTTAGTTAGGTTTAAGTAGTTCTAAGTTGTAGGGAACTGATGATCTCAGATGTTAAGTCCCATAGTGCTCAGAGCCATTTGACCCTTTTGAATACCCCATGGTTGACGTGATAACCTGATCTCTCAGCCCCTGATTTTTTTCTCTGAGATCATCTCAAGGGGCGACTCCACAGTATTGATGATCTGAAACTCTAATCCATGAAAAGATAGAGGCCATTCTAAAGAAAAGTTACAGAAAGTAACGAGAAGCTTTCGGGAACGAAAAAATGGTTCAAATGGCTCTGAGCACTGTGGGACTTAACTTCTAAGGTCATCAGTCGCCTAGAACTTAGAACTTTTTAAGCCTAACTAACCTAAGGACAGCACACACATCCATGCCCGAGGCAGGATTCGAACCTGCGACCGTAGCGGTCGCGCGGTTACAAACTGTAGCGCCTAAAACCGCTCGGCCACTCCGGCCGGCCTTGTGCACGACTGTGATGGTGTTATCCTAACGATTCACGTTTCTCCACGGGAGACCGTCAGTGCACAGTATTACTGTTTTTGGGTCATCAATTGCGATCAGCTTTGCGAAAGAAGCGGCAACGCTTTCTGCACTACCAACCCATCATTTTGCACGACAATGCGCGGGCGCATACAGCGCAAACTGTGGCTGCTCTGTTCAGTCGATGGGACTGGGAAGTACTGTACCATCCACCATACTCCCCGGATTTGAGTCCTTGTGACTTTGGTTTGATTCCGAAGGTGAAGGAACCACTTCGTGGCATTCGCTTCAGAACTGTTGCTGAGATTTGACTGGAAGTAGACCGCTCCATTCGCACCATCAACAGAACAGGCCCTGCTAACGGTATACTACCCCCTCCACATCGGTGGCATCGGGTTCTACACAACGCTGGTGACTACTTTGAAGGACAGTAACAGATGAAGACATAACGCTTTTGTATCGGTTGTGAAAAAATAGTTGCCACTATTTAAGTTCCAACCTTCGTATATCAAGTTGTAGCAATAGTTAAAAATTAATTTATTGCGACGTACGTGTAAAACGATTCGTTCCACATAATTACGATATACTGTGCTTGCAAAATGACACATGAAACATGCAAGTTACTAATTACCTAACGGAACTTATTACACTAATGGCCATTAAAGTTGCTACACCATGAAAAAATGCAGATGATAAACGGGTATTCATTGGACAAATACATTATACTAGAACTGACATGTGATTACATTTTCAGGCAATTTGGGTGCATACATTCTGAGAAATCAGAACCCACAACAACCACCTCTGGCCGTAATAACGGCCTTGATACGCTTGGGCATTAAGTCAAACTGAGCTTGGATGGCGTGTACAGGTACAGCTGCCTATGCAGCTTCAACATGATACCACGGTTCATCAAGAGTAGTGACTGGCGTATTTGACGAGCCAGTTGCTCGGCCACCATTGACCAGACGTTTTCAATTGGTGAGAGAGCTGGAGAATGTGGTGGCCAGGGCAGCAGTCGAACATTTTCTTTATCCAGGAAGGCCCGTACAGGACCTGCAATATGCGGTCGCACATTGTTCTTCTGAAATGTAGAGTTTCGCAGGGATCGAATGAAGGGTAGAGCCACAGGTCGTAACACATCTGAAATGTAACGACCACTGTTCAAAGTGCCGTCAATGCGAACAAGAGGAGACCGAGACGTGTAACCAATGGGACCCCAAGCATCACGCCGGGTGATACGCTAGTATGGCGATGACGAATACACTCTCCAAATGTGCGTTCACCGCGATGTCGCCAAACACGGATGCGACCATCATGATGCTGTAGACAGAACCTGGATTCATCCGATTCGTCGTTGAGTACACCATCGCAGGCGCTCCTGTCTGTGATACACCGTCAAGGATAACCGCAGCCATGGTCTCTGAGCTGATAGTCCATGCTGCTGTAAACGTCGTCGAACTGTCAGTGGAGATGGTTGTTGTCTTGCAAACGTCCCCATCTGTTGATTCTGGGATCGAAACGTGGCTGCGCGGTCCGTTACAGCCATGCGGATAGCATGCCTGTCATCTTGACTGCTAGTGATACGAGGCCTGAACCCACCGATTCCATATTCTGCTAACAGTCATTGGATCGCGACCAACGCGAGGAGCAATTTCGCGACACGATAAACCGCAATCGCGATAGGCTACAATCCGTCCTATATCAAAGTCGGAAACGTGATGGTACGCATTTCTCCTCCTTACACGAGGCATCACAACAACGTTTCACCAGAAAACGCCGGTCAACTGCCGTTTGTGTATGCGAAATCGGTTGGAAACTTTCCTCATGTCAGCGCGTTGTAGGTGTCGCCACCGGCGCCAACCTTGTGTGAATGCTCTGAAAAGCTATCATTTGCATATCACAGCATCTTCTTCCTGTCGGTTAAATTTCGCGTCTGTAGCACGTCATCTTCATGGTGTAGCAATTTTAATGGCCAGTAGTGTAATAATCAAATGAAAATGTACTGCTAGCCTTCGGCCACCGTGACATTGTTGGATACGGACACGTGTTTGAAGTGGTTGTCTGATATCGGCCTTAACGATGGAATTAATAACTTATTGTAAGGCATTAGCTGCTTCGGGTGTTCATGGAAACTGGGAACGTATTTCAAGCATGCGTTGTTGAATGAGTAGGCAGCGCGGTGGTGGTACCTGGAAGCGGTAAACCGCCGGCTGGCGCTCGTGCGTGCCGTTAGCCACAGTCGCTTCGTGTGCTGCCTGAACTAAGCTGCGCAAATACCTGCTGCATGGAGAGTGTAGGCGGCGTTAAAGTTCGTTCCATTTTGAAGCGTCGGCTGCCCTGGGAGCGCTTCTGGGGATTCGGCCGCTGCCGGGAGCCGCGTCGACTGCAGCGCCACTCGCAGACCGCTCGTCCCCTGCCGGACATTTCGCCCGATCTCTCTTATCTCGCCCCGAGTCAAGAAGTTAGCTCCGGCTTCACAATACTACGACTAAACCGTCGTCCAGTCCGAAAGCTCTTTGCCGGTGTGACCCAGCAATTCTTCCCTAGCGTTCCTGCAACCTGCTGGCGAGAACTGCTTTGACCTTGTTTGTAGAACTAACCAGTAAACAGTCAGTTTCGTACATCTATTCTCTTTTCATTAATTTTTGTAAGCTTTCCAGGCGATATAGCAGCGTTCCACTCCAGAAAACTGTCCTCGCAACGTCCAGCTAATGCACGCTACTTCTGCAGTTTCTGTAACACTCGTGCGGGAGAAAGTACGTTTTCTTCCTGAAGTTGTAAGTTAAAAAAATAAAAATATGGCATTTCAGTCTTTGATCACTATTTTTTTTATTTTCAGTGACTGGTTTCAGGCTAGCTGGCCATATTCAGATCATATACTGCAGTTACAGAGTAACTTGTCAGTACAGAACTATCGGTTTGCAGTCTTCAAATGGTTCAAATGGCTCTGAGCACTATGGGACTTAACGTCTGAGGTGATCAGTCCCCTAGAACTTAGAACTACTAAACCTAACTTACCTAAGGACATCACACACATCCATGCCCGAGGCAGGATTCGAACCTGCGACCGTAACCGTCGCGCGGTTCCAGACTGTAGGGCCTAGAACCGCTCGGCCACTCCGGCCGGCGCACAATCTTAACGCTATGTATCTGAGAATACTGAACTTCATTACCAACATGAAATGTCACATGAACCTAGCTCCAACTAACATGCCGCGTTCGAAGTTAATAATCACATAGGAAACCTTTTAGCGTGAATCACAAGAATACAAATGACAGCTCCGCCAATGAACTGTCCATTTATACCTTGTGGACGCGATATTACCTCCATCCATGTGCATATTGCTATCCTACGACCTTCGTCACGTCAGCAAAATATTAATTATGTTGTAAGGAGCAAAAGAAAACGATGTTTTCATGTGTAGCCACACTACTGCCCATTAAAATTGCTACACCACGAAGATGACGTGCTACAGACGCGAAATTTAACCGACAGGAAGAAGATGCTGTGATATGCAAATGATAGCTTTTCAGAGCATTCACACAAGGTTGGCGCCGCTGGCGACACCTACAACGCGCTGACATGAGGAAAGTTTCCAACCGATTTCTCATACACAAACAGCAGTTGACCGGCGTTGCCTGGTGAAACGTTGTTGTGATGCCTCGTGTAAGGAGGAGAGATGCGTACCATCACGTTTCCGACTTTGATAAAGGCCCATCGCGATTGGGGTTTATCGCATCGCGACATTGCTGCTCGCGTTGGTCGCTATCCAATGACTGTTAGCAGAATATGGAATCGGTGGGTTCAGAAGGGTAATACGGAACGCCGTGCTGGATCCCAACCGCCTCGTATCGCTAGCAGTCGAGATGACAGGCATCTCATCCGCATGGCTGTAACGGATCGTGCAGCAACGTCTCGATTCCTGAGTCAACAGATGGGGACGTTTGCAAGACAACAACCATCTGCACGAACAGTTCGACGACGTTTGCAGCAACATGGACTATCACCACGGAAACCGTGGCTGCGGTTACACTTGACGCTGCATCAGAGACAGGAGCGCCTGCGATGGTGTACTCAACGACGAACCTGGCTGCACGCATGGCAAAACCTCATTTATTTCGGATCAATCCAGGTTCTGTTTACAGGATCATGATTGTCGCATCCGTCTTTGGCGACGTCGCGGTGAACTCACATTGGAAGCGTGTATTCGTCATCGTCATACTTGCGTATCACCCAGCTTGATGGGGTGGGGTGCCATTGGTTACACGTGTCGGTCACCTCTTGTTCGCATTGACGACACTTTGTACAGTGGACGTTACATTTCAGATGTGTTACGACCCATGGCTCTACCCTTTATTCGATCCCTGCGAACCCCTACATTTCAGGAGAGTAATGCACGACCGCATGTTGCAGGTCCTGTACGGGCCTTTCTAGGTACAGAAAATGTTCTACCGCTGCCCTGGCCAGCACATTCTCCAGATCTCTCACCAATTGAAAACGTCTGGTCAATGGTGGCCCAACAACTGACTCGTCACAATTCGCCAGTCACTACTCTTGATGAACTGTGGTATCGTGTTGAAGCTGCATGGGCAGCTGTACGCGTGCACGCCATCAAACCTCTGTTTGACTCAATGCCCAGGCGTATCAAGGCCGTTAGTGCGGCCCGAGGTGGTTGTTGTGGGTACTGATTTCTCAGGATCTATGCACCCAAATTGCTTGAAAATGCCACCACATGTGAGTTCTAGTATATTTGTCCAATGAATACCCGTTTATCATCTGCATTTCTTCTTGGTGTAGCAATTTTAATGGCCAGTAGTGTACTTGGATTATTTGCTGTAGAGGAGGAAAGTTGCATAGGAGCTTTTTCCTTGAAAGTCAGTATGTGGACGTGACTCAGTTTTCGTTTTACTCGGGCATACATTTGTCCTGACGGCAGAGTAGTTAGGTCTATAGCCGCGCTGGTGCCGGTTTCGACGCTGCTGAGTTGCGTGTTGACTGAAGTGGCTGGCGGTGCAGCTCGCGGGCACACGGGTATCGTGCGAGAGGCGATGTTAATCTCGGGGTTTACAGCAGCGCGCCGTCCGAACGAAGCCAGCGCTAGCAGCAAGTGCGCGCTCCGTCGTAAAACAAGTGTTTATCGCCCTCTCTAATATTCTCCATTATGGCTCTTTCCCTTGTCTCTCCCCTCTCCACGTCTCCTTCTCCTTTAGCGCTTACCAGCTCTGCTTCTAAGATCGTTCTCGTCAGCTTTCACTCAGCACCATGGTCTTCATTTAGCCAGCGCATTCTTAAATAACAACAAATTTCACCAACGCAAAGAAGAGAACTGAGCTCAAACGTTACAACAGTCATGATTTTGTAAAAATAAACCATTGTATTGAGTGAACAGTGCATTCCTTTTAACATTGGTACGGACCGCGTGATTCCACCCTTCTCTTCTAAAAACGCCGTCGAACTGGCCGCTGTAACCAATTAATGCGGTAAGCCAGTCATGGAACTTCGATACTCGAAGACATCTGGTCTGCATAAATTTCTATTCTGATACGTTGACTTTCTAGAGTCTGTCTACAGTTTTCCGAAATTGGCTCGTCGTTTATGTTCGTTTGTGACGCATGAACTTTGATACCTGTTTATTGTAAACAAGCAGATAAACAACTGTATTTGAATCATAGACAGGTAAGCCTAAAAAAAAAGAAACAACGGTAGTGGCTCCTGATTTATTTGCATGCCACGAAATTCGCCTAATTTGAGATTCACGAATGATACGAAAAGTTATATCCGCTGTGAAGCATCTTTCGAATGAATTTTTGATGTTTACAGGGAATAGTAGCAACCATATTAAGCTGGTTTCCTGGCTCGCTTCTGTACTGCACCGGATCACTTGTTGATCTAGATAGCTTTATTGCGCCGTTCGTGATATCAAATTTTCCGTAACAACGATCAAATTATTCCGAGTTAGCGCAGAGATTCTTGTTCCCCCTCGAAATGCTTGTGTGTGGCGAAGTACGCTGTGTAACAATAGGCCTCTGCGTAATTCCTAATTTTAGCAGAAGATATTGGCAGTTAGGAAAAAAGGTTGCGTACTTCCTCTCATATTCTTTTTAATAATATGCATAGAAATATTTCATGTTACTGGTATAGTGATTTTTCTCGAAGGAAACAAACTGAACTTGTTGAACTTATCACGACTCGTACACTGCAGACGATAAAGGAAACTCAATAGCACTTTGCCAAGTTCAGTATTAACACTGTGAGTTTAATAAGTAACCCTTATTGCAGTATTATACGTCGTAAAAGTAATGTATAAATCAATAGTAGTAAGAAATAAACTTTGAAAATGCTGTCAACCGTTGACTACAATTACTACCACCCCGTTAACTAGATTTAATCAGTTAAGGTATATTTGTTCGTAGTGAGTAGCGGCTTCCTTGTAACTTGAGAAAACTATTGCCATTGCCAGAGAGGGTTTACATTTTTATTTATATTTTTGCTTTATTCTGAGCAATTAATATCGTCATTAAGATTTAACGCTAAGGAAGTATTGAGGCTATGATATGCATGTAATTATATCCCTTAAAATCACCTTCATCGTTATCATTCAGTAAGCAGCCACCAGGCTAGTTGGAAGTTTGACAAGCGTTTTGCCGGCCGAAGTGGCCGTGCGGTTAAAGGCGCTGCAGTCTGAACCGCGAGAACGCTACGGTCGCAGGTTCGAATCCTGCCTCGGGCATGGATGTTTGTGATGTCCTTAGGTTAGTTAGGTTTAACTAGTTCTAAGTTCTAGGGGACTAATGACCTCAGCAGTTGAGTCCCATAGTGCTCAGGGCCATTTGAACCATTTGACAAGCGTTTTAAACAATCGGTATTAGACGACGTAACTATAATACATCGTGCCCGATCCATTCTCCAATATAAAATTAACAGGAATGACTAATTACTATAATTGTAGACACAGTGATCCTAAATGCAGTTGCCTTTAATCTACGGATTAGCTAACACTAATATTTCGCCAGAGATTTGCATTCTGAACCAGAACATAGTCTGAAGTCTCCCAGAATTTTCCACACTGCGTTCATCGTCTATATGGTTTATGAGGTTCTGTCTGGTTGCTTTCCTCAACACTAGTTGCTCTGTGTAGAGTCTTCACGTCAAATGAGCAGCCGAAGAGAAAGTGGGCAGCGATGAATGTCGTAGCGGTTACCTGCAAGGAGCCACCTTTATTTGTTTCACACTTGCCGCTCAGAATGCTACGGAATAACGAAATGTACAGCGTGCAGAAAAAGTCGAAATTGTATCATTTATGGATTAATCGTCTCACCAACATGTTGATGATGTCCTACAGATAATGAAATAAACATAAAAACTTCATAGTGGCTTATCAGAGGTAGACATAAACTGTAGCACGGCGCAGTTCGTCATTCTAAGTGTTTGAGTGATAATGTGTAATAGAAAATGAACAAAGCAAAACCTCTGAGTTATTTGTGCTATAGCTGTAGAGACGAAAGCTTACCACCGTGTCGCATGTTCCCGTGAGCGTGGGAGAAATGCCATATCTGCATTGTATTCAGGTGCAAAATGTAGCACCAGCGCTAAGCTAATTAACAAGCGGTTTTCTGAACTGCCTGCTTCTAACAGGAGGGTTCTTGCATAACAGGCGTCCAAGCACCTCGTCCTATCCTCCATGGCCCACTAGTAAACAGTAAACGGTATCTGTAGTAACCTGTAATATAATGGTCTAACGATGATGTATTAGTTTGTTTAATGAGTCCCTAATACGCCTCTGTGGAATAACCTGGAAAAGAAAAAAGTGCTCTCTTACGATCGTAATAAGTGTCTGAACAAGGACGTGTTACAGCGTAGTAAAAAAGAAAAAGAAAAGAAAATGAAATAAATGTCGAGTCGTCGCCCTTGGGTTTTACGTTTGCAGCTGACATGCGTGTAGGAGAACTCCGCATAGCCACAGTATTGGAGAGGGGCAGGAGAGGGGATAGGCAAGCAAGTTGTTTGTCAGGTAGCGCAGATGTATTGTGACATGGATTCCAGCAGTACATAAAATCACGCGATCTCAATCTTATTAACAAATCACTTTTGTCTACTCCTACTTTTCGTGAGGATTTTACCCGTCTAGCACGGGGTCAATGGTACTCGCGTTTTGGAAAATATGTTTTCTGACACTGAGTGTGTAGGGGGAAGAAAGAAAAGGCTTTCATGAAGAAGCCTAAAATACATATTGAAGAAGAAGAATAATTTAATACCAGTTTTTAAAAATTTAAATGATGTTTTGTAAAAGATCAGTAATTAAGAACTTACATTTGCAATGAAAACCGCATTTTGTGTGCAATATGTAATTGCAAAAAAGAAGACGAGCTTTTTTCATAAAACAGCATTTAGATGCTTGTTAAAATAGCATATGCTTGATGAACTTTATATTTAAATGAGATGGGTATTCGAACTGATCGAAAAAAAACGAAAAAATAATGCCCGAAACGAGACTCGAACAAGACTTTTCCAGTCTCGAACGCTACTGATTTTTTTCCCCATCGTAATGTGTTTCGAACTTCACGGAATAGCTAGTAGAACATACAAATTTGTTTAAAATTTTGCATCAGCCGGGAATGAAAGTTTAAACTTCTACGTGGCAGGCGACCATTCTACCACACAGTCACACGATATGTCGAACAAGTGGACTTCGCTTTAGCGTATTAAAGACGGTCGGGAAACATCAAAACCGATTTTCTTGAGAAATTTTGTGGGTAGCATCGAACTGTTTTGGGAGATTAATACTTGGGCTCTGAACTTCACGTATCACAAATATAAAAATAGGCAAAAATGTGATTGCCTTGTGGCACCCTTTTCAGTTTAAAACAGCGTCGCTCGAATTGTGCTCCTGAAGCGGAATGACAAACGAAATTCCAACAACATCAGCATTAGCTAAATAACGAAGGACATCTGGTAACCCTGTATATAAAAGTCTATAATTACTGAAAGTAGTGTTTGTTTGTGAGGGGTGATCAAAGAGTTTCCGGTTGAGGACGTTGCTGCAGCTCATATGCAATGTAGTGCGATTTCGATGGGGGTATATGAGCACTGACATGTAGGAAAGGGATTGGTGCTGCATTCGTGTCCTTCCGACGTGCGTGCGGTAAAAGTGAAAACACTACCTATGGCGACATCATTAACAAATGCGTTCAAACAGGACCAATGTTCTCCTTTCTTTTCTTGGCTGCCAGAGGAAAAGCTCCGGGAGATACCCATCGGAGAATGAAGCATGTGTATGGGGCAGTATGCACGTCAAAATTCGTGTTTGTGGAATAGTGCGCCAAGTTTCGTGTTGGTTGCAATTCGACCTAAGATGCCCCCATATCGTAGATGTAACGCAGAAGTTACGCCAACTCAAGAGGGAGTCACGCGACCACGCGCCTATAGTCTTAATCTCTCCCCATGCTATTATCATGCCTTCGGTTCCATAAAAAAGCCTTGAAGGGTCGACAGTTACGGACTTGTGTATGCAGAAGGACGCCGTGTTTTACCAGCGGGAATTTCCAACCTGGTGCATTGATGGGATGACTTCCTCAGTGCTCAAAGCCATTTTACATGATTGGCGTACCGATTTGGGAGTGTACTGTCTTCCAACAGAAAGTTTTTGGTAGTCCCTTATACCCAACACTACTGGTCAGTTTCAACTAAAGTGCCATTCTAAAGCTGCTTGAACAACTTTAAATGTGCGTCTTACGGTAGTTAGAACATCAGAAATCATTCTAAACAAGTTTCAGAAAAAATGTTCAAATGTGTGTGAAATCTTATGGGACTTAATTGCTGAGATCATCAGCCCCTAAGCTCACACACTACTTAACCTAAATTATCCTAAGGACATACACACACACCCATACCCGAGGGAGGACTCGAATCTCCGCCGGGACCAGCCACACAGTCCATGACTGCAGCGCTTTAGACCGCTCAGCTAATCCCTCACGGCAAACAAGTTTCAGTATGGAGTCTATGGATTCGATCCATAAACGATCTGCTCTTGGGTATCACTTCTCTAATTATTTTACAAAAAGGCCTGTACTAATATGCAGGTTATATTTTCAGTAAGTTTCAAGCAGAACGAAGAAATCCCAACAATAGTAGTGCAATTACGATTGTTATTCCTGGTAGTTAGGGATTTGTGTTCTATCGTGTAGCAAATTTCATCTATAAGTGTTCTACACATTTTTCAGTTTGTGTGTACCGTACTCGTCTCCTTAAGTGTTACCTTCGCCCCAGATAAGCAGGAGAAACTTGAGAATGGAAGTAAGGCTTGAAATGTTAATTGTGTTGCCATATCGTTCTTGGAGGAGACAGAATGTCTGTGACATGAAAATCTCAGGGCTAGAGAATAACAGTCTCACGTAGCGGCAGTGCGAACCATCCGCCCGGGTCGCAGAGAAGGGAGCACGCGGGCGACCTTGCCATTTCCGAGTCACAGGAAGCAAATCCTAAACCGTGAGACCGAGAGACGGCTCGCCGCTCGCTTTGTTCCGGCGACCCTTGGTCCGAGCCTGGTGGCGTGTTGGCGCATGCGCCGTAGCGGTCGCGATGCCATCTCGCACTCGCGGACCTTTCCGCCCCCTCCTCCCCCACCGCACCAGTGGCCTTGCTCTACGACACCTAAATGTCGGAGCAATCGCCCGCCGATCGTGCTGTTCAAATTCCCAGCCAGCAACGCCGTCCTTTCGAAACCATAATTTGCATGATTATTACGCCCCGAGTGTTTCTAAGGAACTCAGGCTTTTCTCGTGGCGACCCAGTTTCCTCTTCTTCGGCACTGGTGGTAGTCTACATCGTGATGTTCCCTCGTGCTGCTAGTCCGCTGGTCTCTAGTCGAACACTGAAAAGTGCTCTTTATCCACTGTTCCATCTGCCAGTCTTTTCTGCATTTCCCCTAATACCGCCCTCCTACCCCCCCCCCCCCCCCCCCCGGTCCCAGACCTAATGCCAATTGTATTGAATTGCCTACAGTGCGTTGCAGTGGCAAATCCATTGTCAATATTTTTCAAAGAAGATCAGTCTCGTCGTATATGTCTACTGAGGGTGGGGCATTGCTTCACTGCCGGCCGGGGGGTCGAGCGGTTCTGGGCGCTACAGTCTGGAACTGCGCAATCGCTACGGTCGCGGGTTCGAATCCTGCCTCGGCCATGGATGTGTGTGATGCCCTTCGGTTAGTTAGGTTTAAGTAGTTGTAAGTTATAGGGGACTGATGACCTCAGAAGTTAAATCCCATAGTGCTCAGAGCCATTTGAACTATTGCTTCACTCTTGTGAAGTAATTTTCCTTATGCTTGAGCCCACAGCGGCATTAAATTTCTTGAAAGAAGCCTTTCGGTATCCGGCTCTTTTCCGTTTCAGTGACCATTTTTTACTTTAGCATTATTGCGGATTATCAAGCAATGTCATTCAAAAAATTCGTAATGTGTTCCATTTAGGATTTCTTTATTTTTTATTTTTATTTATGTTTATTTATTTATTTGCACTTGAACGAGAGCACTGACTTCGAAAGCTTAATGTTTCACATGTTGTTAACAGTATGGTGGTTATAGACGGAAGACATGCTCACTTACATCTTGTAAGTTGTTGATCTGCCAATCCTCAGTTGTTATTTGCCATCATGTTAATGATTTTCAATGTAGGAACGTCAGTGTTCAGTTGGTTAAAGGCACCATTCTTTTATATATGTTGACCAAGAGGTGTATTTGTCAAAACTTTTGTAATTTACATGTTCAATAGCGTAAATGTATGCTGAAAGTACTGAACATAAATTAAAATGTATTCAAGGCCACTGAAGATTCAGTAAGTTGTGGCTACAAAAATTCAGTTGTATACAGACGGTCATAAACTAAAAGTCATTAATATAAGAGGCTCAGTTGTACAAGACTGGAAAGAAACATCTATAAAGACTGTTTCCTTTCCTTTTCTCAATGAACCAGACACATATTAACCTGTTGTGTGACCCAAATACAGTTTTTCGATTAATACCACGTTCTGATGCATGTCATTGTGCCCGACGCTCCGCCTCGTAGGCCATCGCTAAATGCTGTACAGGAAGGGGATGTAATTATCCGAATCGGGATACTGAACATGTCTTCAAGTACACCAGTAAAAATATGTTAACATTCGCTATTGATAACCGCATCGTTTCATTCCTCTAAAGGAAACTGTGTATGTTCAAGCCAATATTGAAAATGATAAAAAATCCCGCATGCGCTTTCAGTCGGAGGCGTCCATCTTCACATCTCTGTACTTAAGTGTCCAAACGGTAAAGTACCATAAATCTTACGTGAGCGATCTTGTAAAGCAGGTACAGCCTAATACTTTAGAGCGTTGAGGATTTCTACATCATTGTCACCGTTTTGTGAAGTTAAACCTAGTTAAAATGGCTAATAGTTTCAACCACAATAAGCTGTATATTCAGACGAATAGTTGAAAGTAGCAACTCGCTACAGTTGTCTAATAACTGAGTACGGAAAGTGATGATTAGACAAGTGCAAATAGCTGTGCAAATAAATCAAGCAATAGTTTCACCTACCACAGTCGATATACATGATTTCCTCAAATTCAGTGACTGGAAACGATGTCATAACTACTGTGCTGCGTGCTAAGTTACACAATTCAGGGAGGACGGAGAAAAGGATCGCCGATTTCTTTTTACTTTGAGAAAATTTACTCCTAGTAATGTGAAAATAAAAGTTACGTTTGAATCATGATCGCTGGGTTGAAAAGCGGTGCAAGCCCAAGAATTTTAGGGCTTCTCCAACTTTACACTTTGACACCACAAGACAACTTATTGTTCTGGACAGCCCGATGATGCTAACAATTCACGCTGCCGAAGTACTGTGTGATGTAAACAAATCCCCGTTGAATCCTCAGATGTACGTTACTAAGTGTCATTAATACCGTTTCTATTGTAATACTAGTAGTTGTGATGGATTTCAGTGCGTTTGGCGAGGTGTGCTTCGCTGTATTTTGCTGATCTACCATCTTTGCCTTCTAACAGATCCGGTAAGCAGTAAAAGAACATTGGTTTTGCCTCATATACACATTATAAAATTTGTTCCCATTGGTTCATTGTTCCCTGTTCAGCTTTCTGTGGTGGTGCATGAGTTTTGCAGTCCGTGAAACTCGTAAAGTGAGTGAGAACAACATAAAAAACAACATACTGTTTTAGCGAGCTATACATTCAGGCTGCGCTGTCGCTTTCTACCTTTGACTTAGATTCTTGTCCAAGATCTCTCATGTAAGTCGCTTGTCCACAGCGACAAAATGCTGAAAATACGACAAACTACGCTCTGTCCTGAAAGTGGATGTCAACAGCACGTAAAGTTCTTGTCAGCCAAGGAGACTTCAAACAGTCCACCCCTTGTTTTCGGCAATTGTAGGATAGTTAGAGAGAAAAATGGACTGTTGCAGCCCTAAGGGCTTTGAAGTTGGCGAAACTTACTGCACTTGACCTCACTCCGCTGGCGGACGCTCTCCGACCAGCAAATATCACAGGATGGCTGAGAGCATTCTAGAGACGCATCAGTCTGTCTGGCGTTTGGCTCGTGCGATTACGGTTCGCCATCGTTCCGCACCCTATACAATCTCCGAAAAGTGGACACACAAACATACACACACACACACACACACACACACATACACACACACACACACACACACACACACAAACGAAATACAAAAAGAGAAAAGCGCTAGCGAAACGATATTAGCACAATTTTCTCATCAGAGCTCCTCTAAGCTACGACATCTTTGATGGAGATAAGTACGTTTTCTGACAGTTGCTTGTTACTGGCAACTGACCAGCCTTGGGCAATTAAGTTAAAAACTTGTAGCCAGTGGAGCACTGATATGGTGTCTTGCTGAAATACATCCTGATCGTGCTATGCCTGCTTTCTCCGTCTGTGCACACATAAAGCAGATGCTGTAAGCGAAAGGAAACTCGAGTAATATAAAAAAAGCCATGAGATAGTTATAAAACGCCATTGCCATATCGGTAAGAGAAAGCTTGATCATCAGTTATAAACTGCAGCTTATCAGGCAACAAAAAGAGAAAAGAACAAACTAAGGTCGGGATGTTTCAACGTGTGGTGCAGTCTTCCATATAATAAGCTTTTATGAGCTCATTGAGACTTACTGATGAGAAATTATATGTAATAACAATGTTTAGTGCTCATTTAAAAGATAGGTGTCCTAAATTGGACCTGGCGATTTCAAAGCACGTAAACAACCGTTCGGTAGGTCGTTGCTTCGGTCTGTCCGGAAATAAATACTGACCACCACGACACCTAGACCTAATTATAAGAACATTGTGAAGAACATTAAAACATTTTGTGGACAATGATGTGCACTAATCGTAATCCAACTTGAAATTACGTTGCGATTAGTTCCTATGAAGTTCCACGTGGAATAACGTCGGTTGCCAGCAGGTATCGCGTTCACAGATACTATTAGGAAAATATGGCGTAGATACAGTATGAGAAGTACGGAAATCTGATATCGAAAACATTTTGAAACGCTTTATTAAAAACTACTTAATGAACTGTACTAATTAATTTGAAACAATAAGTAGTCTATCGTATTTCGTTATTATTTCCATAAATTGTGAGCACACCCATCAATCAGAACGAATTTTTCACTCTGCAGTGGAGTGTGTGCTGCGGAGTCAAAAGTTCTTTCTAGAAACAATCCTCTAGGCGTTACGTAGACCATTTCTCCGCAGTATCGTCTCTCCCAACCATTCCGCAAGGTAATCAGTAACATTTCTGTGAAATTTGCAAGATAGGAGGGATGTGCTGACGGACGAAAAACTGTGAGCGTAACTCATCAGTCGTGCCTGTATGTCTCAACCGGTTGTAATATTTCCGCCAAAAGGTGAGGTTCTAGGTTCGAATCCTGGACCGGAACATAACTTTAATTTGCTAGAAAGTACATCGACGAACCTCTGTCTGCAGCTTGATTTCATCACCATGACTTACTTACGTAACCTACATCACCTGTCTCATCAAATATAAGTATAACAGTGCTTGATCTACCGAACGGGAGCTCGAGGTCTTTGTTTTAGAAACACAGTTGCAATTACTGTGTAATTCATATACTTTATAGACACCATCCTTTTTTAGAAAATGAGACAGTTTGTAAGTGATTTATTGCGACACAGGATGCAGCCCATGACCACTGAAGGTATTTTATTTTAGTTGTTTATTTGCACATTCACTTTTCGTTCAGTTTTCTGTGAATGGACTCCATAGAGCCAAGTTCTGAAATACCATTTTGTTTCTACGAGAAAATGCTACAGGTAACCTGGAAGTTATCACACAAGACACACACGTGTCACACTAATACAGGCAAGTCCACGTGATGAATCAGGTTTCAACCTTTGAAACACGTTGTGGTAACAAATGAGACGCTGACTGGTAACAGCAAACTCGTTTCTCCACAAATATGGTTTCATTGTACTTTTGCTGCCCAGACAACTGGAAGCGGGCGCAAAGTTTGAAACATAACTTGTACATTGGAACAAAGATGTAAAGATAGGTGATCTTGTCACATGTTATTTCAAAAGAAACTATATTTCGAATGACGTATCAACTTCACTGACTTTCAGTTTTTGTAACTCTGAAAGTAGCCATGCTAACTGTGATAAATATAAATGTGTTACTTGTCTGGTACTGTGTTGGCTTCGTTGTCTTTCTCGGGGTGGACTGTTTTCTGAGTTTTTCCTGCAGAAAATCGTAATAGCTCGATGGGTGACTTTAACTACTAATTAATAAAAGTTCATTCATTTCAGTTTCTGTATTTTTTAAACACACAAACAGTTATTATTCAACTTCCACAATAATTTAATTCCAGTTTGCTCACATCAGTTACCAACTTCCAACTACATGGTACGACTGCGCAAAACATGTTTGCATTCTTCATCGTCTCTTCCCGCCGTGCGAGAGTGGTCAGAGGGATTATAATTATAGTGACAGAAACTAATCATTTGCATTGTTGGCAACGGACGTATTTAGACTGACTTTATGCTCATTAAATAAAAAAAAGTTTATAAAATCTCGAATTACCTACCGCCTTGAGCTGCTGGTAAAATACTTTACTTATGTAACCAGTTTCAGTCGTCTGACCATCATCTGGTTCCTATATAACAAATAAAATAATACATAAGTAACATTCCACGATTAAACAGTCACAAATCTGTTAACTGCTGTAAATGTTGACAACAACACATACATAATGGAATATATATACCCATATAAACGTATTCAAAGCACCTTGTGAGGTGAAATATAAATCCGTTATCGTTAGATGATAAAATAATTAATAACACACTGAAAATAAAAATGTACCGTAACACAGTGATGTGACTCATTTCAAAAACCACATATCATAAAGAAGTAGATGGGCCACATTTACATAGATTTACCTGTTGTTATGGAGTGTATTTATCATGTTAAAACTGTAATCGACATTAACGCCGTGTACAGATTCATACCACACAAAAGCGACTTACCAGTTGATCACTCTTTACTGGTACAGTCAAAGGTAGTCATAGAGTTATGCATACGTCGATAGTGATTAGAATCTTAGGTTTACTAAGCAGAGTGTCGTCTCCTTCGATAAGTACATGTGACAGTCATAAAAGGGGCTCTACAAATTGCATCTAATAGCAGTTCGTGTGTGTTACAATGACATTAGCCGTGACAGAAAACAAAATGCGTAGAAGTAGTGGCTTAAATGCACTCAAAGACACTAATTTCGAAGGAGTTATAATCACATAAACATTTACATAAATATAACAAAATTTGGTAAATTTTCTTTCTAAAATCTTCGTAAAACTTACATAGTCATATACGTTACTAATTAACTTCAAAATTATTCTATTCACGTCGAATGGAAGGGGTAGTTTACAGAGTATGTCGTTTACATACAGTATCAAAGAAATGGCTCTGAGCACTATGGGACTTAACTGCCGAGGTCATCAGTCGCCTAGAACTTAGAACTATTTCAACCTAACTAACCTAAGGACCTCACACACATCCATGCCCGAGGCAGGATTCGAGCCTGCGACCGTAGCGGTCGCGCGGTTCCAGACTGCAGCGCCTAGAACCCCTCGGTTACATACAGTTTGTGAATGGAATATTCAATACTCACCGGTATCGAAGTGTTTCGAATATGCATTATGCTTGATTACATAATAATGTGCAATAAATATTTATCCACTGAAAGGTCTGAATCATATGAGACATTCGCAGTTAAAACGCATCTCCTTTGTCGCCTGCGTGCGCTTCGGATGCATGTAAGGCACAGAGCACGACTAATTGGATGTTCAGTGGTGGGCGGGCTGCTGCGGTATGTCGCGTTTGCTAAAGGTCGCGACTGAGCAAACGGAATCCCCGTTGGGTAGGGAATCCCTGCCGGCTCGGCGACCACCACTTTGCTACCTGGGGCTCGGTTCCTTCACCTGGCCACACAGACGGGACCGGGTTAAGCTCCTTACGGCGGGCGCCGCACGAGCGCCCAACAAATTATACTTAAGACCGCAACAAACCAAATTACACGGCGGGCGGGGTCTAAATCTTAATGCCAGCCCTCAGCGCTGTCACAGCGGGCTCGTGCTACGTAGCCCCTAAAAGCTAGGCCAGCCGGTGCGCAACTGGCTGCCTGAGGCAACTGCAGCTGGTGCAGGAGCGCAGCGCAGCTCAGGCCGCCAAGGCGCGATGAGATGAGCCATTAGCGTTTTACGGCAGCCTCCCACGCCGGGGTCACCGAGTCGAGAGCCACACCGGGTCACGAATTTTATGGAGCGATTGCTGGCGCTCACCCCTTAGCGTTCCGCTCGGTACCTGAACCTGCTGCTGCCGCCAAACATCGTCAGTTATTTGTTGTATGTATTTCAGTCTCTATCTTCACCTATAATTATTGCCTCTACAGCTCCATCTACTACCACATGTGTTATTCCCTGATGTCTCAACATGTGTCCCCCCACCCCTAGCGTTCCTTCTTCTTGCCAGTGTTTTCCATGTGTTTCTGTCGTCCACAATTCTGTGGGGAATATCATTTCTGGGGTTCCCTGTCTCATTTGGTAAACATGAAACTCTTATGTGATCACGTTGTTGTCTGTCTGTCTGTTCTACTGATCAGAACCCTTTTTCTCAGTAACGTGTAGACGTTTAAAGTTGTAATTTATGCCACATATTTAGTCTTCAGCCCCTTGACACTGTAAAATGGTGAAGCTTTTAAGTCAAGTCATTGCAGTTTTTATCACGTATTTTGATACTAGTAAACTCACTCATTAAAGTCTACAGGGTACTTCCCTTTGACCTAGAATCATGAAACTTGCCGAGAAGCAAGGTTTCTCACTACAACCAAATGAAAAAAATCCGAAAATTGTTTTGTGATTATATCAGACGAAAAAAATTATTTGCAATTTGTTATCAGTTCTGTCTATCGTCCACTTGTTTGGACCCCTCTTTCTCAGGAACAGCTAGACGTTCAAGTTGAAGTGTGTCTCTCATACTAATACCTACGTTCCTTGGCAGAATAATAAACTTTATCTTTTAAGTTAATACAGTCAAAAGAGAGGTGATTTATGTCATATATGTTGATACTCGGAAACCCACTCACCAAAGTGTTGACCTAGAATCATGATATTTCGCAAGGAGCAAAGTTTCACACTAAAACCTAAGGGAAAAGAAACGAAAATTTTTAAACTCATTATATCACACCTAAAAATGTCATTTGTTATCAGACCATCTGGCTGTTCATCCGTCTGTTAAGAACCTTTTTTTCTCACGAACGGTCAGATTTATCGAGTTGAAATTTATGTCACGTGCAAAGTTCGTAGTCTTTAGTTGATGTAAAAATATTAAGTTTCTTAGTCAATGCAATCAAAACATACGGCCGTTTATGCTACCTATTTTGAGACTCGCAAACTCCCTCATTGAAATCTATAGAGAACTTCGACTTGACGTTAAATGATGAAATTGGCAAGAAGAAAGGTTACACAAAGCAAGAAAGAGAAAAAGTCATAGAATTGTTACTTTATAATTTTATGAAACGAAAAAAATTTCAGTATTCATTTGTTGCCAGACTTGTGATGTGAAATTAAGACATTTTAGAAAGTATAGGATCCCTTGGAGCTATATCTTGCCAGTATCGATGTCGATAACAGGTAACTCGATTCCCGAAACGTATGAATTGTTTGTAGAAAACGCTCAGTGCGTGGGTCATGCTCACACCTGGCCAGTTTTTTTCTTATTAGTCCGCCTAATTTTTCAGCAGCCTCCTATAGCACCACAATTGAAACGCTTTGATCCTCTTCTGCCCAGCTTTCCCCGCAGTCCGTGATTCGCTTACATTGAATGCTGTACTTCAGACTACATTCTCAGAACTTTGAACTGAGCGTTTTTACTGTCATTTGAGTTAATCTAGTATGTTGAGAAATGTGAGTTTTGCACAAAATATTTTAAAAGCTACACTATACATACACAAATTTTTAAAAATATTATTTGTAAGACGCAGCTATTTAACCAATCAGTTGACTCAAGCACAAGTGCAGGCCTTAACAGCAGACACTGCCTAGATTGATTGCTTCTGAATGGTAGAAATCTTGCTCAGCCGACTTAAACGATTGCGTGTATAATTTAGTGTTTTCGTTTTCTATTGTTCACCATAGAAGGGACAGAGTATAACAAACATTTGAATGTAGCCTCCTTCGCTCCAGTAGCATTCTCTTTTCTAATCAAGACGACAAATATTTACAGGACATACATTTCTCGGTTTATTTCACCACTTCCAGAACATACTCCTTCTATGAAAACTTTGAAAACAAAAGTCCCTATTTGTTAATACTAAGATGTCTCACCACAAGAGAAACTTATGTACTTTCTAATCCAAAATTTCACATAACTAGATAATTTCATTTTTGTAACGCTGAGATTGGTGATCCAAAATCGGTAGGTTGAATATGTTTACCAATGGCACAATCTACTTGCGAACAGCAACTAAAATTCCCTATCCGAGGAGCCGATTGCCTGTTGTATTGACAAGCCCCTAGCCTCTCCATGAAAAGCTATTAGATAGTATGAAGTTTAACGTTGATAAACAGTCCCCTGTTCAAGAATGTAATGCTTAACCTCTTTTTATCGTATCTGTAAAATTCTGTCGATGAGAATTATTTTCAGTACCAGAATCCGAGTCGGCTAAGGTGGAGTCGAATGCCCTTAAAAAAAAAAAAATGCATCAACGACCTACGATACCGCGACGAGTAAGTGTCTTGAAAGGCGACAGAGTTTTTTGGAAGGAAACAGGTTCGAGTCGAGTGGATGAAGGTGTTTCGGCCTCCCTAAAATATCTCGAGCTATGCAGCAAACAGCAGAGGACGTCCTGTTGAACAGAGGCGAACTGAAATAGTTCCAAGAAACTTTGATTTCGGTACACCACCCTTTTCATAAATGATTGTGTCTAGAATGGTTCTTTCAACTTGGTGACAACCGATTTCGTTCTCCATCCTAGTCCAAACTAGCTGACGAACCATGACCAGTGATCCATACGTTTATGGGATACAGAATTCTTCTAATGATCTTTCTTGCATAAATCACTTAAAACAGTGGTCCGAATACATTGACATAGCCAGTCCGTTTGCTTATGGGTCGTGTTTTGAAGTGCTGCCAGATTTCTGCGTCTATAGAACGTAGTGCCATAACAGTATAACGGTAACGACGAATTGAAATAAAGGTCACATACTACTGATATACTTTCCTTTGAAGGAGAAGTGTGGGGGGGGGGGTTAAGGGGAAGGAATGTTCCTGCAGTAGGGGGAAATACGTAACGACGTATGTTTGAGATTTGACATCAAGAATATAAATTATCTAATCACTACGAGTAATTGTGATACTGCTAGTGAACGGGAAGTAATAATAGTACGGAGTAAATTTGGAAATGAGTGTTTCTTGTAGTAGTTGGGAGTACTGGTTGCAATAGCACTAATCGTGGCGTAACATGTTTGTGAGAACTTAGTACTGGGGTGAACGTCGAACCGTTTAACAAGTCTTTTTGTCCGTGAGGAGAACAGACTGAAAAAGAAATGACGTGGGGAAAGGGTAGAGCGCACAGTGTGACGTAGAAGTTCCGCCTGCAGCCGTGCTGTTCTTCCGGTGGCGAGGACGCGGCCGCTCAGCGGCCAGTCGTCCGTCAAAATGTCGAGGCCGTTCCCCCTCCCTGCTCCTCACCCCAGCGTTCCTATTGTGTATTCAGATTTGACCTTCCATGCAAATAGCTCGCCGTTCCGTACCGCGACGCTTAGGTTTATACTCTTTCCCTTCGGCACCAGCCAAGCTGTTAGCTCTTCGCTGACTCGGCAAACGACAACGATGTCTGCACCTATTTCAGAAGAATACTTGCTTTAATTTATGTACGCGCCGTGGCTGTGTCGTAAAAGCTGTACTTACGTTACCATCCAAGCTTGATTCTGGGTGTGCTGTAAACAGTCACACCGAGAGAGAGTGGATTTTAAATATCCTCATCACGTTGTCGTTTTTACAGTAAGTCCTAAATGCAAGTAATCAGAAAAATGGAAATCGAAGTGCTCAGTGTCAGTAGCATCTAGCTGAAATGTCTTCGTTGGACTGTAGCTGTTTTTTCCTTGCGTGAATTCCATTCCCTTTATGTTAAAAGACACTTGTAACTTCTAGCTTTAACCTTTTATTTCAAATAGACTATGCGCTATTGACTGCATCACTGAAAAAGCGCGAGCTAGTTTTAACTGAAATTGTCATGACAAAGGTTTCGCATTATAACAGTTACAATCTTTCGTAATTTCCACTTTTTTGTTTTAATTATTTGTTTATTTGTTATTCCATCTACAATTTAAACGTTAGACATATCGCAAGAGTTAAATGAAACACTACACAAACTAGACGTGCCTTAGGAGAAGACAGTGACATTCAAGTAAACTGTGGTGTGCGTACAGTAAGACCTTCGGTACACACACCATCAGATTATTTGACTTGTCGCTCTAACGAAGTAGGCGAGTGTCAGCAATATGTCTCGTGGTCTTATCGTGGCGTGTTTATCTTCTGCCGTTAGGTCAGACGATAGAAATGCCACTTGCACGCTTAGAGTAGCAGATCGACAGTGACCAACTTTAAACAGAACTTGATCAATTTCACACACATTTATTAAAATAATAAAAAGGATAGACATTACGTAACTTGATTCTGGATGCTGTTTACAATTGCCAATCTGAAGTTCCTTTGGTCTTGGTACGTTAATGTTATTCTAACATATCTCTGATACTTGACAAAAATGTCTATACATTTATCTTCTTGGCTGTGTATAGGAATATGGTAATCTTATTAGGCACAGACTAAAACTTGACTATAGACTAATGCAGACTGACTAATCGGAGGTCTGTACACTCGTTATAATACCTCGCGCGTTCAGGTATCACTGCGCGAGTGTGATCCGCTAGGAGAAAAGGTTCTACGTTAGCAGCAATCTCATTGGCTGTGTTACATATTAATACGCGGATCGGCGGAAGCGGAATTTGGTCCGTCTCTAAGACAGCGCCATCTCGTAGTGCGAAGACGGACGAGCGCTGCGCCTGCGCTGTTGTGCTTAGCGGGCCGCGCTCTAGTGGGAAAGTTGTGTACGCGCTGACTACGCGGAACTATGTACACAACATAAACTAAAAGTTTTTATGAACTAGGATTATTCGGAATGTAAGGTGTCATCGGTCGCCAAATTGGAAGCACTGAAAATGCAATGAAGTCAGCCCGTCGATTGTGTCACATCTCTCTTTCCAGTTCCGACCGCACAGTGAGTATGTAAAGATGAGTAGAAAGTATGATTACCTACTGAGAGATTGCTCCTGATTTCATAAACCCACGCATAACGTAACTTCCACGACAATTTTCAGCCGTACACTACAGGAGCAAAGAGGACACTCCTGCAGCGTTTTCGGTGTGAAGTAATTGATCACCCAACATAGACTTGTCTGCTACTGATGTTAACCTGTGCTCACATGAACCACTGGCTATGAAGACAAAGTTTTCGACACAGACAACGGCTTGCAGACTAGCGCAGAGAATTGGCGGAAAGCGCAGGCTGTTGCCTTCTTTGACAAAGTTACTGGGACGTTGGTACCACGCTACGAGAAATGTCGAAGTCGCAGCGGTGACTGTATAAAGAAGTAGCTAGAAGGTGTAGCTAACTGCTGAAAATCAAACGCTTTTGATTTTCACTGTGGTTTTCATTTTGCGACCCGTCGCACCTTGCTTACCGAAAAACTCTCGTACTTTAGCCTCAGGCTTCGTTCAAAGGAAACACTCAAACATGACAATATCTTTCATTGTAAATACAACGAAATGGAAGCTTAGAAAGTGCAAAAGGTGAGAACTAAAGAAGAAAAAAAAGGCAGTAAGTGTGGAAATTCCTGATATCATGAGTGTCGATATAGAGGCTGCAGATTGTGCTGCATATTGATCTAGCTAGAAAGAAAGAGAGATGCCGGGAAAACGAGTATCTTCTGTTATGGTACTGAGCTACTAGTTCCGGAACGGAGACCGTATGATTCAGAAAAATTTGGCCTAGGTGGTTCTGATATTACGAGGGAATGAAAGTTGTTTACACTTTAAGACTGCGAGGACTTAATGTCTCCTTTCTGTCTACTAAGGTAGGAATGGTTTGTAGAGGACAGATACATGGGGAGGTGATTAGGGACGAATTAATGGGAAGAAGTGTGTGGTAATCTTTCCTTGTGACTGTTCACAAGAGTAATAATAAGAAGTAATGTGATCATATGAGGCCGGAAAAAGAAAAAAATGAGATCATCGCACAAAGGAGCTAGCAGCTGTGGCATGTTAGCTCGTGAGTTTTGGAGACCTTGAGCTCTGTGTCTGTAGTGCCAAGCGTCATAAATCTCTGTTTATTCTGTGGCAATAGATGAAAAATTTATTTCATACATCGTAAGGTGACCAAATCTTCGCAATCCTTCGATATCGTCTCCATTTTATTTAGTTCAAAACAATTAAAACTTTTCTACAGGTATATGACATTTGAATTCGCCCTAAACTAAACCCCTCTGAGGCACCTCTCTCCTCTTCATCGCCCCCTCTCCCGCCCCCCGTCGTGCACAAAATATGTTGTGTTATTATACGACACGTCTTCTCTCTTTGTACTTCATTACATTTTTCACCTCGTCTCTTACAGTCTAGCAGCTTGTAGCGGTTCCGGTACTTCCGTTTGTCTGACTTGTTCTCATATGTCATCCCAAGAGGCTATCGGTTCCGACCACAATTTTTGAGAGGTTTCCCTCTGTTACATGCAAATCCATGACGGACACTCTGTAGTCTTGAGTGAAACCAAAAACCAGAGATGCGTGTCCAGTTGCTGACAAATGGAGCAAAGGGCCTGCTCGCGTATCCGTAATCAGCCGACAAATGCGCATAATACTTAAGCCCGTTCACTCTCGGAGGAGTTATACCTATCAAATGAAGGGTACGGTGTGAGCCAAGCCGCCGGAGGGACGAGACAGCACATTATCATCAGTCGTGGGGCGTTCGCTCCTCTGTAGCCCGCAGATGTTGATGTACCATAACGAGGGCCTGCTAGTGTTTGCGGTGGTGATTGCTGCAGGTGCGGGCTGCCTAGGGGCTCTTAAGCAGAGAGGACTTGAGGGGGAGGGCAGGGAGAGAGGGAAGCGTTGTCGTGACGAGCCGGCAGTAACGACGCCCGCGACCTGTGAACCGACCCAGGGAAGAGGGGCCCGCGGCAACTCGGGCCGTGCGAAAGCTCGCACTGTAACTGGCCGACGCTCGCACCGCACAGACTTGCTGCAACCTGTGCTCCACCTCGCTCCCCTCTCTGGCGGTGACTGCTACGGTATGCTACAGAGACGGTACAGCTGCCGCAAAAGAAAATAAACCAGAACACACCGAGTTACATACGTACGCAAAACCTTAATTTTTGGCTGGGACAACATCCAGGGTTGTCCTAAAAATACACTGTCAAGTCACGTTAATGTGACCACCTGTAAAAAGCATTTGTCTTGCAGTGGGGACCATTGCGGGACGTGTAGGAAGAGAGACAGTGAAGTTTTGGAAGCTACTGACAGGGATGTTGAGCCATGCCGACTCCAATGCCGTGGCCAGCTACTCCAGATTTCTCGCTTGAGAAACCATGGCGTGTACAGCACGATAGAGGTGGTCTCCAATATTTTCAAAAAAATGGTTCAAATGGCTCTGAGCACTATGGGACTTAACATCTGAGCTCAACAGTCCCCTAGAACTCAGAACCACTCAAACCTAACTAACCTAAGGACAGCACAAAAATCCATGACCCATGCGGGATTCGAACCTGCGACAGTAGCAGTCGCGCGGTTTCGGTCTGAAGGGCCTAGAACCACTCGGCCACCACGGTCGGCCATAATTTTCGATTGGGTTTAAATCCAGGATGTTTGGTGGCCAGGGTAGTAGGGTAAACTTAGCCCGGTACTCTTCAACCCGCGAGCTTAGACTGCGAGCTGTGTGACATGTTGCGCTGTCCTGCTGGGAGAGACCATGGTGCCGAGGAGAAACAAACTGCATGTAGGAGTGGACATGGTCCACCAGGATACGTGTATACGTCTTTTTATCCATTGCGCCTTCCAGAATAACGAGCTCACCCGGGGACTACTACGAAAACATTCCCCAAAACATAACGCTCCCTCTTTCGCCACGGATCCTCTCGACAATTGTTGAAGTGTGTTTGCCTTAAGACGTTTCATGCCCTACTTGCCAACGGTCGTCTATAAACAGAAAAAGTCGCTTTCGCTTCTCAGTGGACGTCCGGTTGCGGTATTGGCATTCAAATTCCACCCTTCGTCGCCGATGAACATCAATCATGGTGGTTGCATGCGTCAGGCACCTGCTGCGGAGGTCCACAAGCAGCGACATTCGCTGAACTGTTGTTTAGGAGACACTGCTGGTTGTGTTCACATTCGTGACCGGACTGTTCATATTAATATAGCTCCAGTTCACTGGTTTCGACCACGAGTTTTCGGAAGTTCTCCTTATGAAACCTACGATAAAACTGGAAACGTCCTTCTGTATGTTCCCAGTGTTGAGCCCTCTGCCCCACTCCCAGTCTCCTGAGGTATTTGACTGACAAAAAACCGGGCTTTAAAATGGGCCAGATCTCAAACAGCACACCGTATTTCTCGCAGTAGCCGGCCGGAGTGGCCGTGCGGTTCTAGGCGCTACAGTCTGGAACCGAGCGACCGCTACGGTCGCAGGTTAGAATCCTGCCTCGGGCATGAATGTTTGTGATGTCCTTAGGTCAGTTAGGTTTAATTAGTTCTAAGTTCTAGACGACTGATAACCTTAGAAGTTAAGTCGCATAGTGCTCAGAGCCATTTGAACCATTTGAACCATCCTCGCAGTAGAGAAAGAAACGTACCACATACATTATTTGTCAGTGAGACGCTCTTCATGTTGAGCACCCTACGCGCTCGTAATTTTGTCTAGTTCGTATCATCCCACATTCTACATAAAATTAACTCCATTTCCGCATTTCCGACGAGTGATTTTTCGACGTTTCCCTTGTTTGTAACCAAAACGCCGGATTGGTAATCCTTTCCCTTGTGTTCCCAGCTGGAACTTCATTGCCCTGTTCACATTCCGCTAAGATTAAGCACAAGATAACTGAGCTCTGCCGTGATTGAAATCTCAAGTGGCCCACCCTAAAATAATGTATAAGTAAAATAAAAATGTTGTCACGAACGTACCTCATGTTGAATCAACCCAGACACAGGCAATACCAAGTCTCTCTTCAGTGGCTTGAATCAACGCGCGTGTCTTTAACAGTTCAAAACTGAATCTCATCAGATTTCGTGTAGTTTGTACTCGTAGATTTTCACTGTAACAGTGGACTTGACGTCATTCTAACTAACCCATTTTGCAGAAGCTTCCATTTGTACATCTCTAGTACTGTTCATTATCTTCTAGCCGGGCCATTCCTATTGATAAATTGGAGAGAGCAACTTGGGAGGCACCATTCGCTCTGCATGGTGTTCCGTTCTGGTGTACTCAGGGCACTAGCATCGTGGAAGAGTCTTTTCCTTCAGTCCTCCAGGGAAAGGTTGTTGTCTGAACGTTACTTGGGTCATGCGTTATCTGCCTTAATATTTATAGATGAGGTGCAAACCGAGCGTATATAGTTTTCACTATGGAAAGTATCCACTGTAAATGACGGGAGCAACATCGGTCAGCTGCTTGATGTCCAAGGCAATTTCAGACATCCTTTATAAAACAGGCTTTATATCAAATATTCCTGTTCACAACAAAGCAAATTTAATTATATTCGGAGTTCGTCTTGTTACACTGAGTGTACCTAGAAAGTCCTAGTTCTTTTCAAGTGTACATGTTGCCTGGATTCAGCATAGCTCCAGATATTTCATACATTGTATCTCCTCTCATGTCTTTCTTTGAACTGGAATAGACGATTGCTATAGCTTGGAGCCGTATCATAGCAATTTGTGCGGTGCCAAACGAATGTGGGGTGTAGGGTTAACTGTAGCTCCAGGAATATATTTTATTGTTGAAGAGAAATTTTTATAATTGAGGGACTGGTTCACAGATGTACAGGCAGATCTCGTTGCTAATGAGCACTAAGTTTAGATGAATTACCAGCTTGTTATTATTAAGCAGTATCTGGTGAATCATCAGCGTGCCTGAAGAGGGAAATGCTGCCGTTTACCGAAATATAGGGCCCTTGGGACACTAAGATCTGACCATACACCTTGTTTTGTTCAGGAAACCATTTCCTGACTTGCGCGATTCACCTGCTCACCGTCCTCAAAATGTCGTCCACGAATGCTATCCCTTAATTTCCCAGACTAGCAGAAGTCCGAGGGAGACAGGTCAGGGCTGTAGGATTGACCAACTCTGTTTCGAGATGTGTTCAGAAGTCCACAAACTTGGGTGAGGCTGAACGTGTAACCGTGTTGAATCAAAATATCCTTTGCCGATTGAATGTAGCGAGTGCAACTGCTGAGTAATAATGCTCTAATTCTCGCGAATCTCACATCAGTAAGTTGCACGTTTCAACAATTATAGCCGTGGAGGTCTCCTCGCTCGCTCGCCTTCTGATGGCATCACGCTCTGTACCCAGCGATTTACACTCCAGTCGACTGCAGATGCTCTGTAGACTTCACACAAGCGGTTGTGAATATTTCCCACAGTTTCCTTGCCCATCGTTAGCAATTCTCTGGTGATACGCTGCTTGTAAAGCATGTCACTTACAAACGCCATTTTGAAACACTGCCGCAGCTACGCCGCCTGTCGAAATGGAAATTTTGGACAGGCCCTCAGGAAAATTCAAGGAATTCGTTTTTGGTGTATCGAATTTGTAACACTGTTTTTAGATGAGAGAAAGGAGTGTGGGCTATTACTTTCTGGGCGAACCCTGTAAAATACAGGATCTAATGGATGTAAGTGCAGATATGGTTATATGCGGTACCTTCAATAGTTACACATATCAGTGTGTTGACTTTTTTTCCTCTGCATCGCGCAGTCTTCCCACAAACACTTCAGAGACTTTTCGAGCTCTTGTTTTTCGCATGGTCGTAAATGCACCACTAATTCGGCTACGCCTGTCATATGGTCTAACCATTGCGCGTCCCTGCGTCCACATTTCAACACCTAACCTGCTGGCAAAGGGGAAAATAAGGGTTAATGGTTTCCTCTTGCCACGCGTACTTGGAGGTACTATCCAGTTTAAAAATATAAGATTTGTAATACACTATTGGCCATTAAAATTGCTACACCAAGAATAAATGCAGATGGTAAACGGATATTCATTGGACAAATATATTACACTAGAACTTACATGTGGTTACATTTTCACGCAATTTGGGTGCATAGATTCTGAGAAATCAGTACCTAGAGAAACCACCTCTGGCCGTAATAGCGGCCTTGATACGCCTGGCCATTTAGTCAAACAGAGGTTGGATGGCGTGCACTCGTACAGCTGCCAATGCAGCTTCAACACGATACCACAGTTCATCAACAGTAGTGACTGGCGTATTGTGACGAGCCAGTTGCTCGGCCACAATTGACCAGACGTTTTCAGTTGATGAGAGATCTGGAGAATGTGCTGGCCAGGGCAGCAGTCGAACATTTTCTGTATCCAGAAAGGCCCGTACAGGACTTGCAAGATGCGGTCGTGCATTATCATGCTGAAATGTAGGGTTCCGCAGGGATCGAATGAAGGGTAGAGCCACGGGTCGTAACATATCTGAAATGTAGCGTCCACTGTTCAAAGTGTCGGCAATGCGAACAAGAGGTGTCCGAGGCGTGTAACCAATAGCACCCCATACCATCACGCCGGGTGATACGCCAGTATGGCGATGACGAATACACGCTTGCAATGTGCGTTCACCGCGATGTCGCCAAACACGGATGCGACCATCGTGATGCTGTAAACAGAAACTAGATTCGTCCGAAAAAAATGACGTTTTGCCATTCGTGCACCCAGATTCGTCGTTGAGTACATCATCGCAGGCGATCCCGTCTGTGATGCAGCGTCAAGGGTAAACGCAGACATGGTCTCCGAGCTGATAGTCCATGCTGCTGCAAACGTCGTCGAACTGTTCGTGCAAATGGTTGTTGTGTTACAAACGTCCCCATTTGTTAGGGATCGAGACGTGGCTGCACGATCCGTTACAGCCATTCGGATAAGATGCCTGTCATCTCGACAGCTAGTGATACGAGGCGGTTGGGATCCAGCACGGCGTTCCGTATTACCCTCCTGAACCCACCGATTCCATATTCTTCTAACAGTCATTGGATCGCGACCAACGCGAGCAGCAATGTCGCGATGCGATAAACCCCAATCGCGATAGGCTACAATCCGACCTTTATCAAAGTCGGAAACGTTATGGTACGCATTTCACATCCTTACACGAGGCATCACAACAACGTTTCACAAGGCAATGCCGGTTAACTGCTGTTTGTGTATGAGAAATCGGTTGGAAACTTTCCTCATGTTACACGTGTAGGTGTCGCCACCGGCGCCAGCCTTGTGTGAATGCTCTGAAAAGGTAATAGTTTGAATGTCACAGCATCTTCTTCCTGTCTGTTAAATTTCGCGTCTGTAGCACGTCATCTTCGTGGTGTAGCAAATTTAATGGCCAGTAATGTAGTTATTAGCCTGCAAATGATACAAATACTGATGTAATGCTGTTCAGTACACCGCCCTCAGTCATCAATAGGAATATCTTCAGTTACACCTGTTACATCCTGTGTAGCTTTCAGTTGTTGATTGTACTTAACATCTGAAAAGTTCAATTTCATATCAAGATCTCCTTCGTGCACCATAGGCCTATTTAAATGACCACTGCTGTCCATTCAGTCCGTTGCCCAGCCAACATACGAACAGTGGAAGTTTCCGAGACTGCTTGGCTGGTTGTAGACCGCCGCAGGTCTCCTGACTCCGAAGGCCGTTCGCTAATTGCCTCGGCGGCCAGCAGGAGCGTCCTTCGGCTCTTGGAGGAACGCGCTCACTCGCAGTCCCGGAGGCCCACCTCCGGTACGCTCGAAGCCCAGCGTCGCACGTCACGCGCCGGAAGCCTCTAATGGCCGGCGAGACCTTGGCAGAAGGCGCTCCGGATCCCACACGCGAGCGCCACCGCCTATCTGGGCCACTGTGTCTGCCTCCGGCGGAAGGAACCGAGGAGCGTAATCTCTGTGCGAAAGTCGTCAGTCCGGAACGGAGACCTCTGTCTCAGAAGCGCGGGAATCCTGTGTGAGGGGCGCTGCAGATGTGCGGCTGATACGGGGGGTAGGCAGGGAAACCGTGACACTTGTCCGCGACGAATCCCCTGTCCTTGTGCCCTAATTACGAGAGAAATTCAGCAGCGTTAATTAAGCGCTAGCGTGAAAACGTCTCATTACATTCGCAATTATTCTCTTGCAGATTCCCATCTCTTCTCGCGCCGGGAGGGCTGCTATTCAAAGTCAAAAGTTTTTTTTCTGCTAAATTATTCACAATTACCGCATATCATTTGCAAATCTCTCGCCTCTGCATATAGGATCGCCAGTGTTGGCTCTAAATTCAGTTTGAAACCTCGTGATCAATCTTAATAAAGTCGTCGTCCTGTGATCAGAATAGTACGATGTTAGAGGTGTATTTCACCATCTCCAGACCGTGACGTTGCTGATGATTCATTCGACATTACTTTCGGCATATAGGAAAGAGAATGACGTGGTTCCAGCAGGGAATCCGATCTTGTAGCGTCGATAGCCATCCGGAACACTGTTAACGTCTCTCAACACTGTGCAAGCATTTACCAGTGTAATCTGCCTCACACTTCATAGCGAGTCGAACGAAGGAGTTGATCCAAAGTTGGACTGAATTTTCTGTCTTGCATAATTAATTTTTCCTTGTTTGCAAGTACACGTCTGGAGTCGTGGTACACATTGAAACCTTCGGGCACGCCACCACAGGACCCAAAACAAGATCATGCAGCCAAGTTCCATTTATCGATCTACCGAGACATTTTTTCGCTCCTGTGACGTCTCCCTGCTATTCTCTGACGCGCGGATTACGGTGAATACAAGGAGGGCACGCATCAACCGGCAAAGAAAGAAACAGTTGCGTGGCTTTATACTTTTTCGAGATGAAAGTTAAGCCTTCATGACTATCCCCAATACCTTGCCGGCAAGAATGTAGCTTTTAGCCTGTTCATTAACTGTCTACAAAAATATCGTAGTGGTTCACTATCCACATATCGGAAAAGCAACTAAAAAAGCTACAGTACGAAGTAAAAAAGGAATTTAATGGCACTGGTGAAAGGTACTGCATACAGGCATAGACTTTAAAAACTTACAAAATCTTGTCACCTTGTGAGGACCTGCAAGCAGTCCAGAAATAGTGTTTGTGTGTGGCTCGAAGACTTCTTACGTAATAGATCCTAGTATGTTATCCTCGACGACGACTGTTCATCGCAGGCAAGGGTATCGTCAGGAGTGCCCCAGTGAAGTGAGGTAGGACCGTTGTTGTTCTCTATGTTAGTAAATGATTTGGCGGACAGGGTAGGCAGCAATCTGCGGTTGTTTGCTGATGATGCTGTGGTGTACGATAAGGTATCGCAGTTTAGTCACTGTAGGAAGGTACTACACGGCTTAGACAAAATTTCTATTTAGTGTGATGAGTGTCAGCCAGCTCTAAATGTGGAAATATTCAAGTTAATGCGCATGAGTAGGAAGAACAAATCTGTATTATTCATAAATGGTATTAGCAGTGCCCTGCTTCACTAAGTCTTCGGAATATCTGGGCGTAACGTTGGAAAGCGATATGAAATCAAACGAGCATTTGATAACTGTGGCAGGGAAGGCGAATAATCGACTTGGGTATATTAGAAGAATTTTAGAAAAGAGCGCTCCATCTCTAAAGGAGACCCCCATATTGGACGGTGGTACGACCTGTTCTTGAATACTGATTGCTGTTTGGGATCCGTAACTGGTCGGATTGAATGGAGGACATCGAAGCAATTCAGAGGCGGGCTGCTACATTTGTTGCTGGTGAGTGCGAACAACATGTCCGTGTTACGGAGATGCCTCGGGAACTGAAATGGGATCCCTAGAGGGAAGGCGACGTTCTTTCCGAGAAACACCATTGATAACATTTTGGAGCCGGCATTTGAAGCTGATTGCCGAACGATTCTATTGCCGCCAACATACATTTCCCGTAAGGACCAATAAGGAAACATACGTGAAATGAAGGCTGAAACGGAGGCATATAGACAGCTTTTTCTCGCTTTCTCTGCTTGCGAGTGGACCAGTAAAGGAAATGATTAGTAGTGGTACAGCGTACCCTCTGCCATGCACCGTGCGGTGGCTTGCGGAGTATCTATTTAGATGTGGGTGTATGAGACAAACCTGTTCAACGGTAGTGTTATCGTCGTTTTGCCACTGTAGGATGTAGTACTTATTATTATGTCTGTTCATTCACAGATGCATGCATGTAGATTATTACGCCTACGTTACCCAGTTGCGAGTCGTTACTTTGTGGTTCGTGACTTTGCGCCCTCCGCATCACAATACTGCCCCCAGCGACCTGCATCCTTGCTGTGGTGCATGTTTCAAGCAGCATTTCGGTTGGATGGTGGTGTATCCGGCCACGACCATCGAGTTGGAGTTGCAAGAAACTTGATTGAGTCCATCGGGTGACACGTTTTCGTTGATCCACGGCGCAACCTCGACGATCCAGTACCCACTGCTGTCGTAACAGACGATGTCGTTGGGATACCCTTGGGACACGTGGAGTTCGTCTGATCCGGAGCACCACGTTCAATAACATGCACTGAACGGTGTGCTGCGAGACACTTGGAGGTGCATGAGATACGCCACAGATCACCGTCTACCCTGTGTATCCTCCGACCTCCACTTTCCGTGCGGTGCGGACGTTCAACACTTTCGTACCTACTCGTGGTTTGCACATCCTTCGATCAATTTTGACTGTTAGTCACAGAAATGGCAGCTTCGCCGTTTCCGAGATACCCGTTCCTAGGGGACGAGCCATAACAATCTGTCCTTTTTCAAAGTCGTTTATGTCAGTGATTTCCCCATTTGCGGCCCGTATCATCGCTAGAAATATTTACCCGTTGGTCGCGATGTTTTGTCTGGTCAGTGTACTTTTGTGCCGTGCCTGTGGATGCAGCAATTTCGTGTCCATTAGCTTCCGATGTTAACCGCGTCCACCAGAAACAATAAAAAGTCAGCGCGTCTGAACCTCACGTGCACCTCTCAGAGTGTATATTGGTGAAAGGCCCTGACGCAACAAACATGGATGAGTCAGTGGTGGGGGCTATTAGCGACTGCCGCGAAGCCATCACGTGCGGGTGTCAGGAGGCTGTATCCGCTTCTGCCGACCACAATCGCTCGCTCGTGACGTGTTGCAAGTGCTGTCTCCCCTCCAGGCCGAGAGCCGTGACTTAGCTATTACATCGGTTTTTGTTTCTTTATTTTTGATTGTTGTGAAGTCTAAAGCAAATTCTTCAAGATACAGAAACAGTTTCATGTTAGATGTACATACCAAAGTGCTCTGAATTGTGAAACATTGCTTACGGTACGGTGAACCAATTTTTGAGGTCCTTCGTGGTACGAATTTCACTACCAACAAGTAGTACGTGCGATTAAGAAGTCACTATTTTTGTATTAAGATATGCATTTTACGGTCGCAGCACGCACTTGTGAGAGGCTCTTTGGAACGTCAAGTAAAATCTAGAGCACTCGCTCTTCTAGTGTTTAAGGTATCGTACGTTGTCCACTTCTTTTCATATTCTATCAAATTTGTTGGGGCATTTGAAAGTCCTTGCGTACGGAACCCCTGTACGAGATGTGACGAATTTTCGACCCCGTATTGTAGAAGGCTGCGAAACAATACGAAATCCCCTTGGGATACATCAGAGATTCAGTGCGACTGCGGGTTGATGTTTCTGTTTCCCGCGATTAATATGATTATGAAGAGTAGTAGAAAATGAGCACTTACATGGATATAAAGCGTGTCTGAACCCACATCCAAATAACATACCTTCTTCTTCTGTATGTGAGGAATGTTCCTTAACACTTTGGCTATTCGTTTTGTTACGCCCTGTGTATCTTGAGGCAGCGGAACTTAGGCGCGTAAAATACCCACATTATATTCACCCGGTCTTGGAGAATGAAGGCACTTAGTGACTTCCAACAACATGGACAGTCGACAACGTGAACCAAAACGTAGTATAAAAACAGTGTTCATTTCCTAGTGCTGTGAAGTTTGGAAAACAAAAACTCGGGAGAAGAACAAACATGTAGAACATTATCCACGAAACCTGCCACTGACGATACCTTGCAAAACATAAAGGCGAAACAAGTATGGCACGAAAATTGTGTTTCATTTGATTGTAATTAGACAGCTCAAAAGTAAAAATTATCAACACACTGTAATAAACTTCCAGCAAACTTTACACATAATTTCAAACCTTTCCGAACTTTTTCTCGATGAAACCCTACACAAAATCACAACAGGAGAAAAAAGATTATGGCTCACTATATTTTCACTGTTATTGTAGTAAAACTACAGCATCAGTCGGTACTCTAGTTCAAAATCGTTCAAATGGCTCTGAGCACTATGGGACTTAACATCTATGGTCATCAGTCCCCTAGAACTTAGAACTACTTAAACCTAACTAACCTAAGGACAGCACACAACACCCAGCCATCACGAGGCAGAGAAAATCCCTGACCCCGCCGGGAATCGAACCCGGGAACCCGGGCGTGGGAAGCGAGAACGCTACCGCACGACCACGAGATGCGGGCAGGTACTCTAGTAACAACAAATTTCGCACACAGTATCTACAGGTACCACTGAATCAATTTGCAAAATTATTATCGTTCTAAGAAATACAGTTCAGGAGATATGATGGCAAGCAAGTTGAGATATGTGAAAAACTAGTTTTTCTTTGAACGGAACTCTACTGTTCGATGATGATGAATTTATATAATGTACCATACCTATCATTTAAATTAAAAATAATTGCTACTGTAATATTTGCTCGAAATTATATTGTTAAATTGCAATTTAATGGCACTGCTATCAAAACTCAACTTTTCTCTGATGAAGCATGAATTTTGAAGTTGAACACTCTGTACTATTTGCCAAAAAGGTCTTGTATGAACGTATAGAGGTTTCAACACTTGTTTGGTGTTCTAGTTTTGATTTTAACTTATTATTCCATAGGTGAACAGTCCGACATACTTACGGTTTCGCGTCTTCAATCATAAGACTTATATGCTTGATGTTAAATATTTGATACATCAACTTATTTGTATAGTAATCCAACTTTTGGATGTGTATATTACCTGAGAGTTGCATACTTCATAACGAATCTGCAACTGGGGCTTATCTACGAATGACTATCCTGGCAAGGTACCATCTCTCTTTTGCTGGCTGCCTAACTTAGCTTGCAGAGACAACAAAAATTCGATTTTCGGTATCTCGCTTAGTTATTGATCGAATTTAAAAATTCAGAATGCTTATGTAATATAGGGGCAGCAGCCTTTTCAGTAGTTTCAGGGGCAACAGTCTGGATGATTGAATGACCTGGCCTTGCAACATTAACCAAAACGGTCTTGCTGTGCTGGTACTGCGAACGGCAGAAAGCAAGGGGAAACTACGGCCGTAATTTTTTCCGAGGGCATGCAGCTTTACTGTATGGATAAATGATAATGGCGTCCTCTTGGGTAAAATATTCCGGAGGTAAAATAGTCCCCCCTCCGGATCTCCGGGCGGGGACTACTCAAGAGGACGTCGTTATCACGAAAAAGAAAATAGGCGTTCTACGGATCGGAGCGTGGAATGTCAGATCCCTTAGCCGGGCAGGTAGATTAGAAAATTTACAAAGGGAAATGGATAGGTTAAAGTTAGATATAGTGGGAATTAGTGAAGTTCGGTGGCAGGAGGAACAAGACTGTTGGTCAGGTGAATACAGGGTTATAAACACAAAATCAAATAGGGGTAATGCGGGAGTAGGTTTAATAATGAATAAAAAAATAGGAGTGCGGGTAAGCTACTACAAACAGCATAGTGAACGCATTATTGTGGCCAAGATAGACACGAAGCCCACGCCTACTACAGTAGTACAAGTTTATATGCCAACTAGCTCGGCAGATGATGAAGAAATTGAAGACATGTATGAGGAGATAAAAGAAATTATTCAAGTAGTGAAGGGAGACGAAACTTTAATAGTCATGGGTGCCTGGAATTCTAGAGCAGGAAAAGGGAGAGAAGGAAACATAGTAGGTGACTATGGATTAAGGCTAAGAAATGAAAGAGGAAGTCGCCTGGTAGAGTTCTGCACAGAGCATAACTTAATCATAGCTAACACTTGGTTCAAGAATCATGAAAGAAGGTTGTATACATGGAAGAATCCTGGAGATACTAGGACGTATCAGATAGATTATATAATGGTAAGACAGAGATTTAGGAACCAGGTTTTAAATTGTGAGACGTTTCCAGGGGCAGATGTGGACTCTGACCGCAATCTATTGGTTATGAACTGTAGATTAAAACTGAAGAAACTGCAAAAAGGTGGGAATTTAAGGAGATGGGACCTGGATAAACTGAAAGAACCAGAGGTTGTACAGAGTTCCAGGGAGAGCATAAGGGAACAATTGGCAGGAATAGGGGAAAGAAATACAGTAGAAGAAAAATGGGTAGCTCTGAGAGGTGAAGTAGTGAAGGCAGCAGGGGATCAAGTAGGTAAAAAGACGAGGGCTAGTGGAACTCCTTGGGTAACAGAAGAAATATTGAACTTAACTGACGAAAGGAGAAAATATAAAAATGCAATAAATGAAGCAGGCAAAAAGGAATACAGATGTCACAAAAATGAGATCGACAGGAAGTGCAAAACGGGTAAGCAGGTATGGCTAGAGGACAAATGTAAGGATAAAGAGACTTATCTCACTAGGGGTAAGATAGATGCTGCCTACAGGAAAATTAAAGAGACCTTTGGAGAAAAGAGAACCACTTGTATGAATATCAAGAGCTCAGATGGAAACCCAGTTCTAAGCAAAGAAGGGAAAGCAGAAAGGTGGAAGGAGTATATAGAGAGTCTATACAAGGGCGATGTACTTGAGGACAATATTATGGAAATGGATGAGGTTGTAGATGAAGATGAAATGGGAGATATGATACTGCGTGAAGAGTTTGACAGAGCACTGAAAGACCTGAGTCGAAACAAGGCCCCGGGAGTAGACAACATTCCATTAGAACTATTGATGGCCTTGGGAGAGCCAGTCCGGACAAAATTCTACCATCTGGTGAGCAAGATGTATGAGACGGGCGAAGTACCCCCAGACTTCAAGAAGAATATAATAATTCCCAACCCAAAGAAAGCAGGTGTTGGCAAATGTGAAAATTACCGAACTATCAGTTTAATAAGTCACAGCTGCAAAATACTAACGCGAATTCTTTACAGACGAATGGAAAAACTAGTAGAAGCCGACCTCGGGGAAGACCAGTTTGGATTCCGTAGAAATGTTGGAACACGTGAGGCAATACTGACCTTACGACTTATCTTAGAAGAAAGATTAAGGAAGGGCAAACCTACGTTTCTAGCATTTGTAGACTTAGAGAAAGCTTTTGACAATGTTGACTGGAATATTCTCTTTCAAATTCTAAAGATGGCAGGGGTAAAACACAGGGAGCGGAAGGTTATTTACAATTTGTACAGAAACCAGATGGCAGTTATAAGAGTCGAGGGGCATGAAAGGGAAGCAGTGGTTGGGAAGGAAGTGAGACAGAGTTGTAGTCTCTTCCCGATGTTATTCAATCTGTATACTGAGCAAGCAGTGAAGGAAACAAAAGAAAAATTCGGAGTAGGTATTAAAATCCATGGAGAAGAAATAGAAACTTTCAGGTTCGCCGATGACATTGTAATTCTGTCAGAGACAGCAAAGGACTTGGAAGAGCAGTTGAACGGAATGGACAGTGTCTTGAAAGGAGGATATAAGATGAACATCAACAAAAGCCAAACGAGGATAATGGAATTTGGTCGAATTAGGTCGGGTGATGCTGAGGGAATTAGATTAGGAAATGAAGCACTTAAAGTAGTAAAGGAGTTTTGCTATTTGGGGAGCAAAATAACTGATGATGGTCGAAGTAGAGAAGATATAAAATGTAGACTGGCAATGGCAAGGAAAGCGTTTCTGAAGAAGAGAAATTTGTTAACATCGAGTATAGATTTAAGTATCAGGAAGTCGTTTCTGAAAGTATTTGTATGGAGTATAGCCTTGTATGGAAGTGAAACATGGACGATAAATAGTTTGGACAAGAAGAGAATAGATGGTTTCGAAATGTGGTGCTACAGAAGAATGCTGAAGATTAGATGGGAAGATCACGTAACTAATGATGAAGTATTGAATAGAATTGGGGAGAAGAGGAGTATGTGGCACAACTTGACAAAAAGAAGAGACCGGTTAATAGGACATGTTCTGAGGCATCAAGGGATCACAAATTTAGCTTTGGAGGCAGCGTGGAGGGTAAAAGTCGTTGAGGGAGACCAAGAGATGAATACACTAAGCAGGTTCAGAAGGATGTGGGTTGCAGAAGTACTGGGAGATGAAGAAGCTTGCACAGGATAGGGTAGCATGGAGAGCTACATCAAACCAGTAACAGGACTGAAGACCGCAACAACAACAACAACAACATGTAATATAATCATTAACGGGAATAATCTGATACTAAGAGTTTTACACTTACAAAATCTGATTTGTCTCGGGCACTGTAGTTAACAGCTCGCAAATGCCCGGAATTTATTCATTCAGTATTTGAGAATTAGAACACTTTACGGCTTCCAAAGAAATTTTACATACAATTTCGAGCTTCATGAAACTTTTACTCGCTGACACCCCCTACAGAATGATGAAAGAAACATGTGTGTCGCTTGCTACCTTTCCGCTGTTCATACAGTAAATCTGCCACATTGTGCATGACGTTTTAATTTATTAGTTATTTACTACTAACTCCATTCGCAACACATTTCGGCTACAGTATCTACATTATGTCACTGAATGTGCCTGCAAAGCTACGTCATTATATGATACACAATTCAGAAGATATTACGTCACTGATGCTGAGATGCGTGACAAGCAAGTTTTTCTTAAAATGCCGCACAAATTTTCCAGTTCACATTCATGAAGTGTTTCGTAATGAGAGCGCTTAGAGGCTTCTAACAAATTTCAAGCATAATTCGAAATTTTTCTTAATTTTTTGTCGCTTATTTGCTTCGAGTAAATATTTAATACAATAATTCATTTTTAATCAAACGTTACAAACCATTTTATGCATTGGAGATAGATTTTGTAAAGAACCTACGGTTTACTGGTTACTCTACAACAGCCATGGTTCTATTATAGCAAAATACTCAGCATCTCTGAGCAAATGCAGAAATTATTATTATTTGAGCTCTGGTCCAAACGGTATAATGGTTAAACCAGGGTGTGCATCGAGAAATACGTCAACTTCTTACTCTGTTTTGCAACTCGTCGTGCTGACAGATGACGGGAGGTGAATTTTCGCGGGAGACGAGCAGCCGGGGCGTCGTTATCCGTCGCCTGCCGTTACTTGGAGAGAGGTGCCTCCAGCGCGGGCTAGGCGTCGCCACGTGCAAGGCAAGGCGAGGCGTGCCGGCGCCAGCTGAGCGGGACAATAATACGGATTCCGTCCCCTCGGCGCTCAGCGCTCAGCCCTCAGCCCTCGCCCTTTATGCATCCCTTTTCGATATTCCGCCGAGTGACTGCTCGCCGTGTTGTGTATATTGGAAAAGCTGCCGGGAGCCGCTGCATACTTCACACTCTATTGGAGCCGATCCGGCGGTGGCGTTGGCGGCGGCGCTGGCTTTTGTGAGGCGGCTCAGAGGATTTCCTTGCACCGCCGTCGCTGCCCGAGCGCTCGTGTGCATTCCGCCAGCGACGCCCGCCCGAGCAGACCTGCCACCGCCACAACACACCGTTTGCTACTCTTTCCAGCTCCGGTATTGTGAGGTCACCCAATCACGCTATATGAAACGTGTGTAAATGCTGTAAAATGTGTTCATGTTCTCTTTCGCCAAACATATCCCCATGTCGAGACACCACCTCCTCCGTACGTCACCGTTCGCAGTACACTTGATGTCAAGCAGCATTCTCCACGCATTTGCCAGACCCACTACTCTCATTGGATTTTCACAGAGTATAACGTGGTATTTTTCCCCAAATCTCTAGTTTCCTTTCACCCACTGTCCAGAGTGGATGGGGAAAAATGACCGGTTAAAACCGATACCGGTGTCTTAGTTTTGAATAAATGCTATTTGTCGGTGTTTGTGTGGCTTCGATTATAATAAGTGTACTTTAATTTTTTACTAAGAGCTGGGTTAAAAATTGAAATATGAATTAGACATAGCAACAGTGCTGAAATTTTTCGTTTTTGAATAAACATTTTTTAAAAAAGGAATAATTTTTATTCGTAAAATTTGCGTGGTTCGATATATTGCGTTATTATCGAAAATGGGAGAAGCAATCATTGGTATTTTAATAAGTATGCCGACAAACGAGCAAGAAAAACGTTGCGTAAGAATTGGTACAGTATAGCTGAAACAGTAATATGCCAGATGTCATGTGCCGTGGCTTAATGTATGCATTTACATGCAATGAGCAAGCCTGGCTCCCACCTGCTCTGTACAGTAGTGTCTCGCTGTCCTCGCCGGACATCCGTTGTATTTGAAGAGTGGTACCAACGAAGTGACGTCGCAATTAAGTACTATGCTTTATTTGCTTTAAAACGTTAAAATGCCTGGCTGCCATTAAGAGGAACGAAATTATGGTAACAGTAACAAATTGAAAACTTAACAAAATCGATTCATAGTTTACAATATAAATAGAAAGACGCTGTTACACTGGCTGTGTCTACTTAACATGCCTTTAGCTGCTTGTACTCCTTGAAAAAGGACGAATTAACACGAATGATTGACATATTCGTTCGCAGTCTTCACCATTTAGCACTGAATACTCGTAATGTGAAAATAGCCACGTGATCTTCGATTACAACAAGAATTTCGAGAAGAGTTTAAAAAAATTATAATCAATCGGAGAATACTGCTGATTGTCTGTAGTATTCAACTACTTATCCGTTTTTCTTCAACCAGTTATCAATTTTTTTAAAAAAAGTTTTTGAACTGTGGACGGACTAAGTTTCCTTTTACTTGTCTGTCTAATCTATTATTTTGATTCAGTTTATCTCGAAACTAAGTGAGGCAAATCTTTCAGTATTTGTTCGATTTCTACTTTTATTACAGGATATAATAGCAACAAAAACCGAAAGTCAATTGTTTCAGAAAGCGGTTATTTTACTTGGGTTTAACAGTCAGGTTAAACAGGCGAGGGAAACAACCGCTTTAATGAACATCGATTATTTCCAGAGATAACAGTGATCCCTACTATCCAGGGGCATCTCTCTTTGCATTAGTTCGAGCGTCGCTTAGCACTGACATGTAGGGCTTATGAGGAGCTGCTTTACCATTGTACTCCGTTCATTGTCATTTCCGACGCACACTCATTGTGCTACCTGGAATGCAGGTATTACTTTGGATCTCGCGAGCGTTTGCTTCCGCTGATTTCATGTGATCTTTACAACCTCACTCCGCGGTGCTTGACGGTCTCTATCCGTCAGTCCCTGACGCCTGACGAGTCTTAGGTTACCTGTCGTTATTCCTTCGCGTTTCAACTTCACATTTGTATCACCTATAGTCGATTTGGACTTCTTAATGAAAATTGAAATACCCTTGACGGACCTGCTACACAGGTGATATCCGATGACTGTTCCACGCTGAGAGTCACTGGGTCCTCTTGACCGACCCGTTGTGCTATTACTGCCTCTGTGCCGACAACACGACGCTCCCCATTTACTTTTTTACTGACGGGTCCACCCCTAGTGACATCTAGTGGTCGATTCCGTATTACGTAGGAATGTTCGAATACTTTTGATCGGATAGGTTACGTTTGTTTTAGTAAGAACATGCCCATCTTTTACCAGTCAGTGTATAATAACCTTAAAAAAAATACACTACTGGCAATTAAAATGGCTACACCAAGAAGAAATGCAGGTGATAAATGGGTATTCATTGAATAAATATATTATACTAGAACTGATATGTGATTGCATTTTCACGCAGTTTGGGTGCATAGATCCTGAGAAATCAGTACCCAGAACAACCACCTCTTGCGGTAATAACGGCCTTGATACGCCTGGGCATTGAGTCAAACAGAGCTTCAATGGCGTGTACAGGTACAGCTGCCCATATAGCTTCAACACGATACCACAGTTCATCAAGAGTAGTCACTGGCGTATTGTGACGAGCCAGTAGCTCGGAAATCATTGACCAGACGTCTTCAGTTGGTGAGAGATCTGGAGAATGTGCTGGCCAGGGCAGCAGTCGAACATTTTCTGTATTCAGAAAGGCAACATGCTGTCGTGCATTATCCTGCTGATATGTAGGGTTTCGCAGGGATCGAATGAAGGGTGGAGCCACGGGTCGTAACACATCTGAAATGTAACGACCACTGTTCAAAGTGCCGTCAATGCGAACAAGAGGTGACCGAGACGTGTAACCAATAGCAGCCCATACCATCACGACGGGTCATACGCCAGTATGGAGATGACGAATACACGCTCCCAACGTGCGTTCACCGTGATGTCGCCAAACACGGATGCGACCATCATGATGCTGTAAACAGAGCCTGGATTCATCCGAAAAAATGACGTTTTGCCATTCGTGCACCCAGGATCGTCGTTGAGTACCATCGCAGGCGCTCCTGTCTGTGATGCAGCGTGAAGGGTAACCGCAGCCATGGTCTCCGAGCTGATAGTCCATGCTGCTGCAAACGCCGTCGAACTGTTGGTGCAGATGGTTGTCGTCTTGCAAACGTCCCCATCTGTTGACTCAAGGATCGAGACGTGGCTGCACGATCCGTTACAGCCATGCGGATACGATGCCTGTCATCTCGACTGCCAGTGATACGAGGCCGTCGGGATCCAGCACGGAGTTCCGTATTACCCTCCTGAACCCACCGATTCCACATTCTGCTAACAGTCATTGGATCTCGACCAACGCGAGCAGCACAGTGTCGCGATACGATAAACTGCAGTCGCGATAGGGAACAATCCGACCATTATCAAAGTCGGAAACCTGATAGTACGCATTTCTCCTCCTTACAAGAGGCATCACAACAACGTTTCACCAGGCAACGCCGGTCATCTGCTGTTTGTGTATGAGAAATCGCTTGGAAACTTTCCTCATGTCAGCACGGTGCAGGTGTCGCCACCGGCGCCAACCTTGTGTGAATGCTCTGAAAAGCTAATCATTTGCATATCTCAGCATCTTCTTCCTGTCGGTTAAATTTCGCGTCTGTAGCACGTCATCTTCGTGGTGTAGCAATTTTAATGGCCAGTAATGTAATAAAAGCTAGTAACCATGTTGATTCTCGTCACAATCTAATTTCATCACCTCGCTGTTCAATTTCATACATCTTAGTGGTAATATCGATCAGAGATACTGCACGGGTAATGCATGCGCTCCGACGACTGTTTCGTTTGGAACTTCTGTGCGTGGTTCGCTCCGCCAATGATCTGCGTTGCGAAGTATCGGGAGCGACACGGACCGACACCGCCAGGTCAGCTCTCAAAAAGACACAACCGCCGCCATCTGTAGCCAGCAGTACCGCACCCGCAACTTTGCTTCCAGCAAACACCTTGCAGACACACCTGTCGCCGGCTGCAGCAGCGCCGTGCCCCGTTGCCTGGCGCCTGGCCGCAGCCGTCCTCCCCCGCATCTGTATGCAAATTGTTGGCCGCTCCGACAGCTGCCCGCCGCGTCTGCCCTCCGGCTGTGTCCGTCTCCCGGGGGAGCTCTCATGTTTGGTCTGCGTCACGAGGTTAACAGTCGCGGGGTCAGGCGACCGCTCGTCTGCTACGCGCCAGTGGCGAATTCTTGCCAGAGACCTCCATTACGGGACCTTGTCTGCCTCTTCGCACAATGGCTTGCAAAGTTCCTGACTACATTCGCAAACGAAGTATATTGTTGTATATTCAGTAGTGATAATTTAAATAGGCCTATGGTGCACGAAGGATATCTTGATATGATATTGAACTATTCAGATGTTATGTACAATCAACAACTGAAAGCTACACGGGATGTAACAAGTGTAACTGAAGATATTCCTATTGATGACTGAGGGCGGTGTACTGAACGGCATTACATCAGTATTTGTATCATTTGCAGGCTAATAACTACATTACTGGCCATTAAATTTGCTACACCACGAAGATAACGTGCTACAGACGCGAAATTTAACCGACAGGAAGAAGATGCTGTGACATTCAAACTATTACCTTTTCAGAGCATTCACACAAGGCTGGCGCCGGTGGCGACACCTATACGTCGTAACATGAGGAAAGTTTCCAACCGATTTCTCATACACAAACAGCAGTTGACCGGCGTTGCCTGGAGAAACGTTGTTGTGATGCCTCGTGTAAAGAGGAGATATGCGTACCATCACGTTTTCGACTTTGATAAAGGTCGGATTGTAGCCTATCGCGATTGCGGTTTATCGTATCGCGACATTGCTGCTCACGTTGGTCGAGATCCAACGACTGTTAGCAAAATATGGAATCGGTGGATTCAGGGGGGTAATACGGAACGCCGTGCTGCATCCCAATGGCCCCGTATCACTAGGAGTCGAGGAGACAGTTATCTTATCCGCATGGGTGTAACGGATCGTGCAGCCACGTCTCGATCCCTGAGTCAACAGATGGGGACGTTTGCAAGACAACAACCATCTGTACGAACAGTTCGACGATGTTTGCAGCAGCATGGACTATCAGCTCGGAGACCATGGCTGCGGTTACCCTTGACGCTGCATCACAGACACGAGTGCCTGCGATGGTGTATTCAACGACGAACCTGGGTGCACGAATGGCAAAACGTCATATTTTCGGATGAATCCAGGTTATGTTTACAGCATCACGATGGTCGCATCCGTGTTTGGCGACATCGCGGTGAACGCACATTGGAAGCGTGTATTCGTCATCTCCATACTGGCGTATCACCAGGTGTGATGGTATTGCGTGCCATTGGTTACACGTCTCGGTCACCTCTTGTTCGCATTGACTTCACTTTGAACATTGGACGTTGCATTTCAGATGTGTTACGACCCGTGGCTCTACCCTTCATTCGATCCCTGCGAAACCTTACATATCAGCAGGATAATGCACGACCGCATGTTGCAGGTCCTGTACGGCCCTTTCTGGACATAGAAAATGTAATATTTGCTGCCCTGGCCAGCACGTTCTCCAGATCTCTCACCAACTGAAAACGTCTGGTCAATGGTGTCCGAGCAACTGGCTCGTCACAATACGCCAGTCACTACTCTTGATGAACTGTGGTATCGTGTTGAAGCTGCATGGGCAGCTAGCTGTACCTTTACACGCCATTGAAGCTCTCTTTGACTCAATGTCCAGGCGTATCAAGGCCGTTATTACGGCCAGAGGTGACTTTCTGGGTTCTGATTTCTCAGAATCTGCGCACCCAAATTGCGTGAAAATCTAATCACATGTCAGTTCTAGTGTAATATATTTGTCCAATGAATACCTATTTATCATCTGCATTTCTTCTTGGTGTAGCAGTTTTAATGGTCAGTAGTGTAGTTCACTAATGCATATATCGCGCAGCGCAAAGTTCCAAGCGACTGAAAGAAAGCGCGTGTAACACATTTATGTAAGAAGGGAAAAATAACGGACACGAAAAATTACGTACAGGTATCCTTAACGTCGGCTTCTTGCAGAACTCTTGAGCATATTCAAAAGTAACATACAAAAAGCATAGGGTGGACGGGGGCAGAGGCGCGCAAGGGACAAGGACCCGAATCTAATTTATTCCTACACCTGTGTGTGCTGTGGCAGCCCTGCATCTTCAGTTGAGAGCTTTCATAGTGGGAGAGTCAGATGTGTTGTGTGATAGGCGCTTTGAAGCTTTCGAGGTGTGAAGTGAGTTATTTTTTGTAACTTTCGGTCGAAGTATTTCCGGTGTAATTGATGGCTATATGTCTGCTATAACAAAATCCAAAACTGTTACCAATACCTGACACACGCTTTAAGCTTAGTTGTTAGTCTTCAAGTTACCAAACACGGCAGCTGATACCAGACGTTCAGAAGTCAGCGCCACGGGACAAAGATGCTACGAACTAACTGGGGCTAATGTCGGCAGGCGTAACTATGCCTCGAAATGTTTTTCTTTTCTTTCTTCTGTCTTAATACAGAATGCATAGGTTCATTTAACATATTTAATGGATTTCAATTTATAGTCCACTATTTCAAACCGTTCAGTCAGTATCAATAACACTAGTTCAACTTCATGTTGCTGAAACTATGAGAGAAAAACGTCCTCCATGCCATTCTCTTCTAACCCGATAGCTAAGAAGCTAACAGCAAATGAATCTTCCATTAGAAATGCTGTTAAAACGCTTGGATGTAATGAACCGGCATTACGTAAAAGAAAGAGAGTATTTTTTGAGACAGGGAAACAGTTGGTGGATCACTGTATAAATATGGATCGTGTATTCTATGACCTTTCCTTAACACATCCGACATATTTTACCATATCAGTTTGCTGAAATTAATGGCGTAAACCACCCGTTTAATAAAGTAACGAAAGTGACAAAGCAAGATTGGGCTCGCTCATTCATCGCTCGTCATAATTTAAGTTTAGGTAGGCGGAGAAAATCATTATCGGGAGGATAACGGAGTTCAGTGAAGCACAAATGGAACTTGTTTCGGCAACTTGGAAACTTTCCAATCTAAATATGATTTCACGCCACATCGAGTCTATAATGAAGACGTACCATGAATATAGACTGTTGCGGGAAAACTGCAGAAAAGTGCAGCAAATAATACTAATGCAATGTGTTTCCTTGTGTTAAAATGTCTTGTAATTAAATTAGTGACATGTTAGTGTCATGTTTCGATATTTAATACGATCACGATGATAGACACGATGATGATGATGATTTTGATACAGTAAAATATTATCCAGTTAATAACTGCAGTACCTGACAAATACTGTCATTCTTCTTCAGTCTATTATATTTATAACGATTTCTTTTTACGTGGAATTTTGCGCCATAAATATAAAATTTTTACCACGGACCTGGGGCAAAGATCGAGTTTCTTCATTTAAATATAACTTTAATACATCACACTAGCAATCTTAAACTTATGGTACCGCGTAAAAAATCCTAGGTGTATTACGTAAAAATTTGATTGTCACGTTGCCACAAAAACACAAGGGAAAAATAGAAAAGGTGTTAAGTGCGCACCTTTGCTCCAATTTACCCTAAAGACTTGCATGGAAGGTTCACAGTAAATGAAGCATCTCGACCAATGCCAAATTAAGACACTATAAAGCAGCAGTTTTTCAAAGAACCTATAAGTCACAGAAACAAAAGCAATGAAGGGAAGAGCGAAAATTGATTGTGATGTAGAATATCTGGCAGACAACAAAGTAAAATTTGAAAGGAAATTGAAAAAGTTTCTCCTTGACAATTCCTTCTATTCCGTAGAAAAATTAATATTATTGTAGTATGTAAAAGTTGTTGGCTAAGAATTACTAACACACATCTGTATGTTAAAAAATTGCCAGCATAAAATCATGTGTACAAATTAAATTGCAGTGTGAATGTAATATGACTCGTTCAATAGCATTACCACTTATCGTGCAAAATGATCCACGGAGCATGAAACTAATTAACTTAAAAACTTACACTGTTCAGTCTAAACCTAGAGGTCTTCAGTGGCTGCCTGCCTGGACACACGAAATGCTACAGGTACTTCCACCGATACCCCTCTAATCCGAACCACTTTCCAGCTCATGGTTCTGCTTAGGTGGAGTGCATAAGCCGCCAACTGACTACAGGTCTTCCTAGAACGCGTTGAGCAAATACTAAAGATTTATAATGTTCATTCTAAATCTTCAAGATTCTGCATCGGCCTTCACTGCTTGCATCTGTACTGGCGACGTTGTTAGCATCTGAAAGCGCATTGCGCAGTAGGCATTTCCAGGGATGACCGTCTGCTCCAAACCATTGTGCAGCTGATGTTCAAAACACCAGTGGGCTACAGGTCTTCAAAACAGACGTCGAAGAAATCCTTAAGATTGGTACCGGTCCAGTCTAAACAATGAGTACTGTGTAGCGGCCTTCAGTGTCTGCACATTCACCGGTGGCGTAGTTACCGTCTGGACGCACGGAGCACTCCAGGCATTTCCCGGGATACCCCTCCATTCCGAGCCACTTTGCAGCTGATGGCTCGGTCCGCCCTGGGCGTGGCCGGTCAGCTGCAGCCCCTGGGATGGCCTTGGCGGCTTTTCCTGCAGCCGCTGAAGTGAATAATACAGCAGATTGGCTCACAGCACTAACGTGGCCCCGGGGAGATTTGAGCCCGAGATCACCCTTCACCTCACCTCAGCCTCGCCTCTCCACTGTGCGCGCGGCTATCCTCCGGCCTGCTCCCTGGCGACGGGAGAATTCCCAGAGCCGTCCGCCATCGCCCGCTTTTGTTTTTCGCCGTTTTCGGCTGTTAGATTCAGGGTCGGTGCCCATGTCGAAGGGGGCCACACTAAAAGTTAAGGTCGCTGCAAAAATCTGCCGGCCCATTGTTCGATTTCCTTTAGAGGCAACCTTCGTCATAACTGTTTCGATAGAAGCAAGCTGTTTTAGTGCTTTTCGGCAGGAGCAAACAGATTTTCTTTTTCAAAACTGCACGTGATTTCTGCTTCAGTCCCTGGTATTACAGATGATAGTACAGCACGACACGATTAAAACAATATACTTCCGTATATAGATCTCTGTATTAGTTAATGCATTTCATCGTGTGTGCGGGACATGCAGTGATGAAACGCGTTGTTTTTGTTCTTTGTTGGAGTGTTGGTTATGTGGCTAAATATTTCCACTTGTATTAGAAATGTTTAACGTAACTTACCTTTTTCCATTTCATTGTTTGTGTAATTTATAAGAGGCCGTGCTGAAAATGTGAGAACTTTTAAGGCTTTTTAAATAAAACAAACCTTATTACTCTTTATGACTACATATTTATTCCTCAAAACATATTCACCCCGGCGACGAACACATTTCTCCCAACGAGAGGCCAGTTGGTCGTTACTGTCAGTTTAGAATGTCTGACTCTGTTACCGGAGCCACAAGTTCACCTCTCCTTGCAGCGCTTCATCACTATCAAAGTGAAGCCTTCGAAGGTGTTCTTTAATTTTTGGGAGCAGGTGAAAATCGGATGGTCCGAGTCTGGGCTGTATGTAGGATACTTGATGGCAGTGAATCCCAATTGGAAATTTATGGTAAGGTCTTACGGGACCAAACTGCGGAGGACCTCGTTTCCTAAGCTTACACATTACTTAGTCTAACTTAAACTAATTTACGCTAAGGACGAGACACACACACACACACACACACACACACACACACACACACACACACACACACATGTCCGCGAGAGGACTCGAATCTCCCAAGGGGGGAAACCTCGCGGACCGTGACAAGACGCCCCAGACCGCACGGCTACCCCGCGCGGACAATGAATTCCTCACCCGTGTGTAGTTGGCATTGCCATGCTCAAGCAGAGGGTGCTCAATGTGTGGACAAAGTATTCGATTGCGAAACTCGGTAACAAGGAACGCTGTCTGTACTGCGCTGAATTTGTTACGTTCCACACCACGACTTTAATTATTACTGTTCGGAGCCCACTAGCTGCCGAAGGCTGCAAATATGTAGAAATGAAGAATAAAGATGTAGTATGTTAATAATGTTTGTTTTGTCTAAGAAGCTGTGAGAGTTTTCACGTAAAGGATTCGGAGGCATTACTTTTTATCAGGCCCTTGTATATTACGAGAGAAATTTTAATTTACGTGCATTGAGACTATCAACGTATTTTGCACGTAAATTACACACCAACGATGACAAGAGGAAAATATTAAAAACTATGTTTGTTTAGCGGTATAGGTATTACTATAACAATAATTCAGCTGAATAGAAACGTGTGAAGAGATTCGAAATATTACTTTTGCAAAGCAACGGCTTTTTCCCATGGTAAAATATCAAGTTCTAAGTAATTCGACAGCCATTTACTATTAAAACAGAATTCATCAGCAGAATACGAGCAAACGTCTCGTTCTACACAAGTATGCACGAACATGTAAAATAAAAAAAAGTGCTCAAAATAATAGCAGAACAAAAGATAATTGAGAATTGATGATGTGGAAGCAGTTTGTATCTCTCTATTTAAATAAATAAGTGTAGTCAACCATAACAGAAATAGCGGAACTCACCGTTTAGCAGCCATTGGCCACGTGATGCAGGGACAGCCACATAAAAGTAAAAAGAACGTAGAGACGCGAATATAAGAAACTCCAAAAACATCAATTTACATGCTGTTACTGACGAGTCTCTCGTAATAAAGGAATCCCTGAAGTGTAGTTTAAGTAATCCGTTAGCGATTGTGGGAGAAACTCGATCGAACACCTTGCAACGGACTCTTTGACTCTAATCTAACTAAATATTACATAAATTCAATTCTTTTTTACACAAGACATGTTTCTAACAGCAATACAACGTTGCTAACTGCTGATTCCTTTCATAGCAAACAAACTTCTGAAATTCGTTTTTCTCAAATCTCTGTAAGGAATCCATATTTCGAATATTGTAAGCAGATAAATTCTTTAAACCATATTTTACCACCATAAATTGAAAATCTATAACAACTAAAGATAGCAATAGGATAGTAGGTGTCAGAGGGGGAACTACTCTTTTGACTAATTACAAAAGTCTATCTGATATGGAATAAGGAATCAACTGTGGAGTATCAAAATCCAATTAAAAGATGTATTCAGTTATATAGCTTATTCAACTAATGTTAAAGAACGAAAGGTAATGTTTTACACCTACAAATAGATAGCACACGCATCAGGGAATTAATATTAACATAATGTTTAGACAAATTAATCTCAATATTTGGCTACCCAGAACTTTGGAAGTATGGCTGTCACGTGAAATCTAAGAACACTTTCGGAATCAGTACAAAAAATGCTTTAAGATGAGGCACTTTATACAACATTACGTAGGCATTTCAAATTTCATGAAAAATACGTTTATTTTATTTTGCTAAAATGGAAGAATGATTAGTGGATGGAATAACTGATTCAGATATTGTTGCTACTGCGTTCGTATACGTTTTGAACAGATTTAATTAGGAAGTGACAATCTCTTCTGTGTTACAAGTCTTATAAATAAAAGTACTGCTTGCCACTAAGCTCTTATTTCTACTGTTAAGGACTTTGTTTTCGTGACGTCACA